>NW_024379870.1:0-35786 GCF_016835505.1 Polypterus senegalus
TGTACGGGCTGGCCATGATATCCAGCAACTTCAGGGGGAATCCCACTAAGTCTCAGGAACTCCCACAGGGAAGCTCGAACAACTGAGTCGAATGCTTTGTGAAAATCGACAAAGGCTGCTAAGAAACTTTGCCGATATTCACGTTTGCGCCCCATGCCACTGTGGGATTGCACGCTAGCAAGGACACGAGGTTGCTGGTCCTTTCTGGACGATGCCCCTTTGTAAAGTTGCAGGCTCCCCGTCTGAAGAGCTGGACGAGATCTATCTGTCTATCTATGTATCCATCCATCCATCCATCCATCCATGAGGTGGAACGGGTAACAGGGGGGTCTTAAATGGGTGGCGAGCGAGAGAGCCGACAGAAGGGGATCAGCATGAAGGACAACGTACATTCTAATTCAAAAGACATTCGAAAAATTTCAAAAGAATGGCAAAAAAAAATGAAGACAGACAGGGAAGGAGAAAAAAAAAAAACATACGGCTGTCGTTCAGAAAAGAGGGCTTCCAAAGTTGCATATTTGGGAGAGAAAAGGAGCAGCCCTCGTTTACTGGGAATACCGAGTGCTGTAAGCTTTTGCCTTTCTGCCAGCAGGAGTCGCCCTTCACCTCGTCTTTTCTTTTCCTCCTTCCACCCGTGTCAGAAGCTGGGCTCTTGGCAGCAAGGAAAGCGGCTTAAAATCAGTAAAGAGGCACTAAAAATAATGAATGGTTATTTATATTATTATTTTATTATGTGGGGGGGTCCTTAAGATAAATAAATACATTGATTAGTTAATTTAAATTAATATTATTTTTATTATCATTTTTCTAGGGGGCGGGGGTCCTTAAAATAAATAAATAAATGGACAGACAGACAGATTGATTGATTGATTTTTGGAACTTCTTTATTTATTGCTTAAAGCTCCCAGAGCCGTTGTCTCACAGGCTCCTGCTTCACAATCGCCCAAGCACCACTTCCATAAGTTGAAACGCATGTTTTCAGTCTGTTTTTTGAACCAGGACTATCAGGGAGAGCGCGAACGCAGTCCCCACTACACAAATTATGCAGTCGAGTTTCCCGCATTTGGGGAAATCGCAGGGGTCAGCACACCCGGAGTGCAATGGATGAGCCTCGCCCTGGGAGAACCACCTTAGTGATCATGGTATCTCCCCTGCCAGGTAAGTATGAGTTGTACAGCCCGGCGCTCATCCTCCCACTTCCTCGGCTTCATCGCTCGGCGGCGGGAGGTTTTCCCCAGCACAGTCCTCGGTCCTTCGGGCTCCTTCGGGCTTCTTCGGGATCCTTCGGGCTTCTTTGGCCTCGGGAGCGCGCATGCGCGGGAGCTAGCTGCTGCCCAGACGCCCGTGTGCACCGTGACCCGGATGTTGGGGTTGCACCGACCTCACCACCTTGATTAGACAGGTTTCACTAGCAACCCCAAGGTGCACCTCGCTCTTATGCAAACCAGCCACCCATCGCTGGAGCTTATTGGCTGGAAGAGAAACAGGAGGGGTAGGACTGGGCGGGACGCTGAATGATAAACAGCCGCCCAACAGCAAAGACAGGCGGCAGGCGGCAGGCGGCAGGCGGCAGACAGCAGCGCAGCAGCAGACAGGAGGCAGGAGGCAAAGCTGCGAAAGAGGAAGGCGACCCTGCGCTCCGGAGAACGAGAGGAAGAAGCCCTCGGCGTGGGCGCTCGCACACGGCAGCAGAGCACCCTCGGGAAGACCTGCGCCGAGGCCGAGTGATCTGGGGCAGCGCTGGGTACACGTTCGAGACTTGAGCCGGTGCTTGCCCTCCCTTTGATACCACTGTGGGATTGCACGTTAGCAAGGATACGAGGTTGCTGGTTCTTTCTGGAAGATGCCCCCCTTTGTAAAGTTGCAGGCTCCCCGTCTGATGAGCTGGACGAGATCTCTCTGTCTGTCTATCTATCTATCCATCCATCCATCCATCCATCCATGAGGTGGAACGGGTAACAGGGGAGTCTTAAATGGGTGGCGAGAGCGAGAGAGCCGACAGAAGGGGATCAGTATGAAAGTCAACGCACATTCTAATTCAAAAGACATAACGAAAAATTTCAAAAGAATGGCAAAAAAAAAAAAAAAATGAAGACAGACAGGGGAAGGAGAAAAAAAAAAACAAAACATAGGGCTGTCGTTTAGAAAAGAGGGCTTCCACGGTTGCCTATTTGGGGAGAGAAAAACGAGCAGCCCTCGTTTACGGCCATACCACTCTGAACACGCCCGATCTCGTCCGATCTCGGAAGCTAAGCAGAGTCGGGCTCGGTTAGTACTTGGATGGGAGACCGCCTGGGAATACCGAGTGCCGTAAGCTTTTGCCTTTCTGCCAGCAGGAGTCGCCCTTCGCCTCGTCTTTTTCTTTTCCTCCTTCCACCCGTATCAGAAGCTGGGCTTTTGGCAGCCGAGTGATCTGGGGCAGCCCTGGGTACACGTTCGAGACTTGAGCCGGTGCTTGCCCTCCCTTTGATGCCACTGTGGGATTGCAGGTTGGAAAGGACACGAGGCTGCTGGTCCTTTCTGGACGATGCCCCCCTTTGTAAAGTTGCAGGCTCCCCGTCTGAAGAGCTGGACGAGATCTATCTGTCTTTCTATCCATCCATCCATCCATCCATGAGGAGGAACGGGGAACAGGGGGGTCTTAAATGGGTGGCGAGCGAGAGAGCCGACAGAAGGGGATCAGCATGAAGGACAACGTACATTCAAATTTAAAAGAATGGCAAAAAAAAATGAAGACAGACAGGGAAGGAGAGAAAAAAAAAAACATAGGGCTGTCGTTTAGAAAAGAGGGCTTCCAAAGTTGAGATGTTTTTCTCATAAAACGAGAGGTTTTCTCTGATCATTCCAATTATTTTCTGTTGGGAAAAAACTTTCTGTTTATTTGTGTATGCACACCTTGCCTTCCACAATACTTCTTTTATCACGTTTATTCGGTCCCAATCTTTCTTCCCGACCTCTCTTTTCCCTGACCTCCCAAACACCACCAAGTCTCTATCCAGCTTGATGTCTACTATGTGTCTCTGCCTTACTTCCTTCCATATCCTTGCCACTGTGGGGCAGTCCCACATTGCATGTCCATACTGACTTATTTTTTTCTTTTACATCCGTCCCTGGGACATTTAGGCCCTTGTAAATTCTTTCTTTTACTTAAAGCCAGGTTGGTTTCTAGTGCTTCATGGGGCCAGCCAGGCTATATCTGCTACTTGATTATTTGGAAACTTTCCCCCAAATCTTTCCCATATCAGTTTAGATTCCTCTCTAGATTTCCCAGTAATGTTTACTGGCTTCTCACTTTCCCTTACTTTTCCACTAATTCTTTCCACCTCCTCCACAAGTCCTTTTCATCCTGCTGAAGCCCACAATCTTTGATACAGTCCATCAACCTCCTGTATAGTTTGGGTAATCTAAACTCATATGGTTTCTTGTTCTGGGTTTTAAAAACCCAAACCTTCTTAGATGACCACCCATCATGTACCTGGCTAAATCCGCTGCCCTCCCTTTCCCGCTCTGTAACAAGGATATGTAAACGGCCATGTATTTCAATCTTAACAAGATCCTTAAGTCCAGAAAACCTTTTTCCCCCTTTCCTTTTTTGTTTCTTTACTTTCTGTCTTGCGACCTTCTCATCTGTAGACCTCCCAAAAAAATAAAAACATTGTCTTTCGATTTTCCTTAGAATATATTTTGTCCGTAAAAAAACTGTTGCCAGAAAAGAGCCTGGGCAAAATTATTGACTTAATTAGCAAAATTTTGCCCTCATATGTTAGTCTCCTAGTCCTCCAGAGACTTGTGAGCTTGTATAACTTTCTTTCCATCTCCTTCCAGTCTCTTCTTCCCTCCTTCTCCTCTCCAAAATGGATCCCTAATATTTTAACCGCCCCTCTATGTATTTTCATGTCGTGCCCAAAGTCCTCCTGCCACTTGCCCTGCAGATGGCACTCGGATTTCCCCTTATTTAATTGGGCTCTTTTGCTTTTTTGAATTCTGTTCCTAGCAGATATCTGATCATATCCGCTAACTTCCCAATTTTACTTAATGTCATATTAACAACAGTTGCTGTGTGTCTTAAAGTCAACTCCCTTTCTATATTCGAACCTCTTTCCCTCCATTTTCATTACCTTCCTTCTTGCCAATTTTTCACATTATGAACCCTATAAGAACACAAAACACTTTCTTATAATTCTTCTTACTATTTTCTTTGGTGGAAAAAACACATTTGCTAAATACGATAGTTTTGGGATTGTAACTGCCTTCATCAGCAATATCTTCCCTTCTATTGATAAGTTCGTTAACCTCCAAAATCCTGCTTTTTTTTTTTTTTTTTTGGTTATCTTTTTTTCCCCATTTCTTTCCACTCCATCCTCTCTGTATTCTTAACCCCAATACTTTCACAACATTTGACAACCTTATTCTTCCTAGTGGTTTTCCTTCCATTTCCCCCAACGGATTCCATGAGGAACACAAAGTAAAACCAGCGGTACCCAAGGATTCTCCGAAGGGGCACAGTACCAAAGGAGTCCAGTCTTCATCTCAGGTCACTGGGGAGCATCCATGTCTCACAAACATATAGCAAGAAAGGAAGCACCAGGACTCTAAAGACTTGGCCCTTCGTTCTTTGCAGAGATATTGGGAGCGCCACACACCCCTTTCCAGTGACCTCATGAACCACCAAGCTCTCCCCATCTGTCTACTGACTTCATAGGAAGAGTCACCAGGGACATGAATGTCACTGCCAAGGTAAGTAAGCCACTCAACAAGGTCAACACACTCTCCGCAAACAGACACACTGCTGATATCTGTGCCCAAGAGGTCATTAAAGGCCTGGCTGTTGGTTTTCATCCAGGACACTCACAAGCCCAGACACTCAGACTCCTCACTCAGTCTCTTGAGCACCCTGATCAGAGCCTCCATTGACTCCACGACAATCACAGCATCATCAGCAAAGTCAATATTCATGAATCTTTCTTCTCCAACAGATGCCCCACAGCCGCTGAACCCCATGACCCTGCACAACACCCAGTCCATACAAGCACTGAACAAAGTAGGAGCAAGAACACACCCCTGACGAACCACAGAATCAACTGGGAAAAACACAGAGGTTCTGTCTCCACACCACTCACAGTACCAGTGTACGGGCTGGCCATGATATCCAGCAACTTCAGGGGGAATCCCACTAAGTCTCAGGAACTCCCACAGGGAAGCTCGAACAACTGAGTCGAATGCTTTGTGAAAATCGACAAAGGCTGCTAAGAAACTTTGCCGATATTCACGCTTTGCTCCATGCCACTGTGGGATTGCACGTTAGCAAGGACACGAGGTTGCTGGTCCTTTCTGGACGATGCCCCCCTTTGTAAAGTTGCAGGCTCCCCGTCTGAAGAGCTGGACGAGATCTATCTGTCTATCTATGTATCCATCCATCCATCCATCCATCCATGAGGTGGAACGGGTAACAGGGGGGTCTTAAATGGGTGGCGAGAGAGAGAGAGCCGACAGAAGGGGATCAGCATGAAGGACAACGTACATTCTAATTCAAAAGACATTCGAAAAATTTCAAAAGAATGGCAAAAAAAAAATGAAGACAGACAGGGAAGGAGAAAAAAAAAAACATACGGCTGTCGTTCAGAAAGAGGGCTTCCAAAGTTGCATATTTGGGGAGAGAAAAAGGAGCAGCCCTCGTTTACTGGGAATACCGAGTGCTGTAAGCTTTTGCCTTTCTGCCAGCAGGAGTCGCCCTTCACCTCGTCTTTTCTTTTCCTCCTTCCACCCGTGTCAGAAGCTGGGCTCTTGGCAGCAAGGAAAGCGGCTTAAAATCAGTAAAGAGGCACTAAAAATAATGAATGGTTATTTATATTATTATTTTATTATGTGGGGGGGTCCTTAAGATAAATAAATACATTGATTAGTTAATTTAAATTAATATTATTTTTATTATCATTTTCTAGGGCGGGGTCCTTAAAATAAATAAATAAATGGACAGACAGACAGATTGATTGATTGATTTTTGGAACTTCTTTATTTATTGCTTAAAGCTCCCAGAGCCGTTGTCTCACAGGCTCCTGCTTCACAATCGCCCAAGCACCACTTCCATAAGTTGAAACGCATGTTTTCAGTCTGTTTTTGAACCAGGACTATCAGGGAGAGCGCGAACGCAGTCCCCCACTACCACAAATTATGCAGTCGAGTTTCCCGCATTTGGGGAAATCGCAGGGGTCAGCACACCCGGAGTGCAATGGATGAGCCTCGCCCTGGGAGAACCACCTTAGTGATCATGGTATCTCCCCTGCCAGGTAAGTATGAGTTGTACAGCCCGGCGCTCATCCTCCCACTTCCTCGGCTTCATCGCTCGGCGGCGGGAGGGTTTTCCCCAGCACAGTCCTCGGTCCTTCGGGCTCCTTCGGGCTTCTTCGGGATCCTTCGGGCTTCTTTGGCCTCGGGAGCGCGCATGCGCGGGAGCTAGCTGCTGCCCAGACGCCCGTGTGCACCGTGACCCGGATGTTGGGGTTGCACCGACCTCACCACCTTGATTAGACAGGTTTCACTAGCAACCCCAAGGTGCACCTCGCTCTTATGCAAACCAGCCACCCATCGCTGGAGCTTATTGGCTGGAAGAGAAACAGGAGGGGTAGGACTGGGCGGGACGCTGAATGATAAACAGCCGCCCAACAGCAAAGACAGGCGGCAGGCGGCAGGCGGCAGGCGGCAGGCGGCAGGCGGCAGGCGGCAGGCGGCAGGCGAGGCGGCAGGCGGCAGACAGCAGACAGGAGGCAGGAGGCAAAGCTGCGAAAGAGGAAGGCGACCCTGCGCTCCGGAGAACGAGAGGAAGAAGCCCTCGGCGTGGGCGCTCGCACACGGCAGCAGAGCACCCTCGGGAAGACCTGCGCCGAGGCCGCCGAGTGATCTGGGGCAGCGCTGGGTACACGTTCGAGACTTGAGCCGGTGCTTGCCCTCCCTTTGATACCACTGTGGGATTGCACGTTAGCAAGGATACGAGGTTGCTGGTTCTTTCTGGAAGATGCCCCCCTTTGTAAAGTTGCAGGCTCCCCGTCTGATGAGCTGGACGAGATCTCTCTGTCTGTCTATCTATCTATCCATCCATCCATCCATCCATCCATCCATGAGGTGGAACGGGTAACAGGGGAGTCTTAAATGGGTGGCGAGAGCGAGAGAGCCGACAGAAGGGGATCAGTATGAAAGTCAACGCACATTCTAATTCAAAAGACATAACGAAAAATTTCAAAAGAATGGCAATAAAAAAAAAAAATGAAGACAGACAGGGGAAGGAGAAAAAAAAAAACAAAACATAGGGCTGTCGTTTAGAAAAGAGGGCTTCCACGGTTGCCTATTTGGGGAGAGAAAAACGAGCAGCCCTCGTTTACGGCCATACCACTCTGAACACGTCCGATCTCGGAAGCTAAGCAGAGTCGGGCTCGGTTAGTACTTGGATGGGAGACCGCCTGGGAATACCGAGTGCCGTAAGCTTTTGCCTTTCTGCCAGCAGGAGTCGCCCTTCGCCTCGTCTTTTTCTTTTCCTCCTTCCACCCGTATCAGAAGCTGGGCTTTTGGCAGCCGAGTGATCTGGGGCAGCCCTGGGTACACGTTCGAGACTTGAGCCGGTGCTTGCCCTCCCTTTGATGCCACTGTGGGATTGCAGGTTGGAAAGGACACGAGGCTGCTGGTCCTTTCTGGACGATGCCCCCCTTTGTAAAGTTGCAGGCTCCCCGTCTGAAGAGCTGGACGAGATCTATCTGTCTTTCTATCCATCCATCCATCCATCCATGAGGAGGAACGGGGAACAGGGGGGTCTTAAATGGGTGGCGAGAGCGAGAGAGCCGACAGAAGGGGATCAGCATGAAGGACAACGTACATTCAAATTTAAAAGAATGGCAAAAAAAAATGAAGACAGACAGGGAAGGAGAGAAAAAAAAAAAACATAGGGCTGTCGTTTAGAAAAGAGGGCTTCCAAAGTTGAGATGTTTTTTCTCATAAAACGAGAGGTTTTCTCTGATCATTCCAATTATTTTCTGTTGGGAAAAAACTTTCTGTTTATTTGTGTATGCACACCTTGCCTTCCACAATACTTCTTTTATCACGTTTATTCGGTCCCAATCTTTCTTCCCGACCTCTCTTTTCCCTGACCTCCCAAACACCACCAAGTCTCTATCCAGCTTGATGTCTACTATGTGTCTCTGCCTTACTTCCTTCCATATCCTTGCCACTGTGGGGCAGTCCCACATTGCATGTCCATACTGACTTATTTTTTTCTTTTACATCCGTCCCTGGGACATTTAGGCCCTTGTAAATTCTTTCTTTTACTTAAAGCCAGGTTGGTTTCTAGTGCTTCATGGGCGGCCAGCCAGGCTATATCTGCTACTTGATTATTTGGAAACTTTCCCCCAAATCTTTCCCATATCAGTTTAGATTCCTCTCTAGATTTCCCAGTAATGTTTACTGGCTTCTCACTTTCCTTACTTTTTCCACTAATTCTTTCCACCTCCTCCACAAGTCCTTTTCATCCTGCTGAAGCCCACAATCTTTGATACAGTCCATCAACCTCCTGTATAGTTTGGGTAATCTAAACTCATATGGTTTCTTGTTCTGGGTTTTAAAAGCCCAAACCTTCTTAGATGACCACCCATCATGTACCTGGCTAAATCCGCTGCCCTCCCTTTCCGCTCTGTAACAAGGATATGTAAACTGCCGTGTATTTCAATCTTAACAAGATCCTTAAGTCCAGAAAACCTTTTTCCCCCTTTCCTTTTTTGTTTCTTTACTTTCTGTCTTGCGACCTTCTCATCTGTAGACCTCCCAAAAAAATAAAAACATTGTCTTTCGATTTTCCTTAGAATATATTTTGTCCGTAAAAAAACTGTTGCCAGAAAAAAGAGCCTGGGCAAAATTATTGACTTAATTAGCAAAATTTTGCCCTCATATGTTAGTCTCCTAGTCCTCCAGAGACTTGTGAGCTTGTATAACTTTCTTTCCATCTCCTTCCAGTCTCTTCTTCCCTCCTTCTCCTCTCCAAAATGGATCCCTAATATTTTAACCGCCCCTCTATGTATTTTCATGTCGTGCCCAAAGTCCTCCTGCCACTTGCCCTGCAGATGGCACTCGGATTTCCCCTTATTTAATTGGGCTCTTTTGCTTTTTTGAATTCTGTTCCTAGCAGATATCTGATCATATCCGCTAACTTCCCAATTTTACTTAATGTCATATTAACAACAGTTGCTGTGTGTCTTAAAGTCAACTCCCTTTCTATATTCGAACCTCTTTCCCTCCATTTTCATTACCTTCCTTCTTGCCAATTTTTCACATTATGAACCCTATAAGAACACAAAACACTTTCTTATAATTCTTCTTACTATTTTCTTTGGTGGAAAAAACACATTTGCTAAATACGATAGTTTTGGGATTGTAACTGCCTTCATCAGCAATATCTTCCCTTCTATTGATAAGTTCGTTAACCTCCAAAATCCTGCTTTTTTTTTTTTTTTTTTGGTTATCTTTTTTCCCCATTTCTTTCCACTCCATCCTCTCTGTATTCTTAACCCCAATACTTTCACAACATTTGACAACCTTATTCTTCCTAGTGGTTTTTCCTTCCATTTCCCCCAACGGATTCCATGAGGAACACAAAGTAAAACCAGCGGTACCCAAGGATTCTCCAAGGGGCACAGTACCAAAGGAGTCCAGTCTTCATCTCAGGTCACTGGGGAGCATCCATGTCTCACAAACATATAGCAAGAAAGGAAGCACCAGGACTCTAAAGACTTGGCCCTTCGTTCTTTTGCAGAGATATTGGGAGCGCCACACACCCCTTTCCAGTGACCTCATGAACCACCAAGCTCTCCCCATCTGTCTACTGACTTCATAGGAAGAGTCACCAGGGACATGAATGTCACTGCCAAGGTAAGTAAGCCACTCAACAAGGTCAACACACTCTCCGCAAACAGACACACTGCTGATATCTGTGCCCAAGAGGTCATTAAAGGCCTGGCTGTTGGTTTTCATCCAGGACACTCACAAGCCCAGACACTCAGACTCCTCACTCAGTCTCTTGAGCACCCTGATCAGAGCCTCCATTGACTCCACGACAATCACAGCATCATCAGCAAAGTCAATATTCATGAATCTTTCTTCTCCAACAGATGCCCCACAGCCGCTGAACCCCATGACCCTGCACAACACCCAGTCCATACAAGCACTGAACAAAGTAGGAGCAAGAACACACCCCTGACGAACCACAGAATCAACTGGGAAAAACACAGAGGTTCTGTCTCCACACCACTCACAGTACCAGTGTACGGGCTGGCCATGATATCCAGCAACTTCAGGGGGAATCCCACTAAGTCTCAGGAACTCCCACAGGGAAGCTCGAACAACTGAGTCGAATGCTTTGTGAAAATCGACAAAGGCTGCTAAGAAACTTTGCCGATATTCACGCTTGCGCTCCATGCCACTGTGGGATTGCACGTTAGCAAGGACACGAGGTTGCTGGTCCTTTCTGGACGATGCCCCCCTTTGTAAAGTTGCAGGCTCCCCGTCTGAAGAGCTGGACGAGATCTATCTGTCTATCTATGTATCCATCCATCCATCCATCCATCCATGAGGTGGAACGGGTAACAGGGGGGTCTTAAATGGGTGGCGAGAGCGAGAGAGCCGACAGAAGGGGATCAGCATGAAGGACAACGTACATTCTAATTCAAAAGACATTCCGAAAAATTTCAAAAGAATGGCAAAAAAAAAATGAAGACAGACAGGGGAAGGAGAAAAAAAAAAAAACATACGGCTGTCGTTCAGAAAAGAGGGCTTCCAAAGTTGCATATTTGGGGAGAGAAAAAGGAGCAGCCCTCGTTTACTGGGAATACCGAGTGCTGTAAGCTTTTGCCTTTCTGCCAGCAGGAGTCGCCCTTCACCTCGTCTTTTCTTTTCCTCCTTCCACCCGTGTCAGAAGCTGGGCTCTTGGCAGCAAGGAAAGCGGCTTAAAATCAGTAAAGAGGCACTAAAAATAATGAATGGTTATTTATATTATTATTTTATTATGTGGGGGGGTCCTTAAGATAAATAAATACATTGATTAGTTAATTTAAATTAATATTATTTTTATTATCATTTTTCTAGGGGGCGGGGGTCCTTAAAATAAATAAATAAATGGACAGACAGACAGATTGATTGATTGATTTTTGGAACTTCTTTATTTATTGCTTAAAGCTCCCAGAGCCGTTGTCTCACAGGCTCCTGCTTCACAATCGCCCAAGCACCACTTCCATAAGTTGAAACGCATGTTTTCAGTCTGTTTTTTGAACCAGGACTATCAGGGGAGAGCGCGAACGCAGTCCCCCACTACCACAAATTATGCAGTCGAGTTTCCCGCATTTGGGGAAATCGCAGGGGTCAGCACACCCGGAGTGCAATGGATGAGCCTCGCCCTGGGAGAACCTTTTTTTTTTTTTTTGTCTAAATTTCATTACTTAAGACAAACACTAAATTTGCTTGTCCCATTTTCACTTACATTTAATGTTTCTTTTCAGTGTTTTAGCTTTGAACACACACACAAAGTCTGGCCAATTTGCTAATTCACTGCCACCCATCACCTTTTCACCACCATGGCGTTTTTTTTTTTTTTTTCATTTTTCCCCAAAAAAACTCCATTAATTGTTCTTTACCTTTATCTTTCACACCTTGTTCTTATTCAATTGATCTTCTTTTATTTTCCATGCCTCCTCTACTTCTCTCCCACATTTCTGCAATAGTCTTTGAATAGAAACATCCTTATTATGTATCACCAGTTCATTTCTTTCCCACCATATATTTTCTTTAACTATATTAATTATTTGCCATTGGGTTTTTGCCATTTTCTCATTCAAGTTATTCCCCACTAATCCATACAGTACCCCTTCTTTTTGTAATCTCCTCTTTTCCTAATAACCCATCCCATTTCTCCATTACACCCTTCCAAATTCCTTGCGATTTTTCACATTTCCAAAACACATGTTCAGATGTTTCTATTCCTGTGCAGTTCCTTCTCGGACATATCAACGTCTTTGCTACTCGCCTCTTATACATTGCAGTGTTTGTCGGTAACACTTCGTGTATGCCCAACCAGCCCAAATCCTTTTGTCTATTGGTCAACTCTTTTCCATTGTTTTGTTGCCATACTTTCTTTGCTTGATTTTCAGTCATATTTTTTATTTTTAACATTGTTTCGTCTTTTTTTATATATTCTTTCAGGGCTCTTTTCTTCCCCCATATTGTTACCTCTCCTTCTTCCCATCTGTATTTCCTTAAAAATTTTGTAACTATCTTATAGTGCTTTGCTATATTAAAGGCAATAGGTCTATTGTTAATGCTTTTAAACAATCTTACTTTCCTCAGCTCCGCACCCAATTGATATCGCATCAAATCAGCCATTTTTCCTTTCTTATTTAGCGCCATGTTAACCACCGTGGCCGTATGTTTTAACATCAGCTCTTCTTCTATATTTGGGAATCCTTTCCCTCCATTTTCTTTTTGTTTCATTATTACTTTTCTTGCAATTTTCTCACATTTTGACCCCCATAGGAAAACAAAACAGCTTCTTATAATCTTTTTTAATATTTTTCTCGGGGGGAAAAAAACGGTGGCAAATATGTCAGTTTTGGGATTATTATTGCTTTCACCAGCAAAATCTTGCCCTCCATAGTCAGGTTTCTCAATCTCCAAAATCCTGTTTTTTTATTTATATTTTTAACATTTCCTTCCATTGTTTCTTTTCTCTATTATCTTTCCCTAATTCTACTCCCAATATTTTAACACTATTGGAAAGTCTTATCTTTCCGCAGGTTTTCTTTCCAGTTACCCCATAACACACAATCACATTTCTCCAGATTTAATTGCGATCCTGATGCCATACAGAATATTTCCGTGTATTCAATTACCTGCTCTATACTGCTGACATCTCTGACTATTATGCTCACATCATCCATATATGCACATATTTTAACTTGTTGCCCTCCGCTTCCTGGGACTTCAACTCCCGTATCTGTCTCTCATTTCTTACCAGATTTATTAACGGTTCAATATTTAATATGAATAGTACTGCTGATAAAGGGCACCCTTGCCTTACTCCCCTTTCTACCTGTATTTCTTCTGATAATTTATTATTTACTCTAATTCTACTTGTAATTCCTTTATACACTGTCTTTATCCAGTTTAGAAATTTCGCTGGTACCCCACTCTCTGTAAAATCCTCCACATATATTCATGAGCCACTTTGTCAAAGGCTTTTTCCAAGTCTAAATTAATTATTCCCACGTCCATTTTTCTTTCCTGCATTAAATATATGCAATCTCTCATTACACACTGATTTTCTAATGCACTTCTACCTGATACTACACATGCTTGTTCCTCTTTTATCACATTTTCCAGCTTATCTTTTATTCTATTTGCCAGGACTCTTGTTAATATCTTGTAGTCCTGGCATAATAGTGTTATCGGTCTCCAATTCTTTATATCAACCATCTCTCCTTGTTTGGGTATCAATGTTATTATGCCCCTTTTCATTGTCTCTGTCATCTCTCCATCTCTCACAATTTCAGAAATAAACTCTGCATATCTTCTTTTATTAGATCCCAAAAAGACACATAAAATTCTATGGGTAAGCCGTCTATTCCTGGAGTTTTACCCTTACTACTCATTTTAATAGCTTCCTCCATCTCCTGCATTTCAATCTCCTGACACAGCATTTCTTTCTGTTCTTCTGTGAAAACGCCATCTATGGTTCCCTCCAGTTTGTTAATGCACTCATAGTTAATTTCTTTCTTTTCGTATATTCCTTTATAGTACGTTGTTACGATGTCCAATAGGTCTTTATTTCCTCTCTTCACCTGTCCATCTTTATCCTTCAATTCTTCTATATTGGCTTTTTCCTTCTTTCTTTTATTTTCTTGAAAAACCGAGAGCATTTTTTCTCCTTCCTCTTGCTCTCTGACTCTGCTCTGGAACTTAATCTTTTCTTCTCTGTTCTTATATACTTTTCCCAATTCTTCTTTTATTTTTCTTATCTCTAATTCTGTCTCGTCATTTATCTCCTCCTTTCTGTACAATTGTTCCAGTTCATATTGTAATGTTTTTTCCTCTTCTTTTTTCTTCCTACTCCTTTCTTTACCTTTTTTTGGAAAAATTCCTAGTGTTCCTTTTCATCACCTCCCACCACTCTTTTTGACTTCCACACCAATCTTTTAGGGTTTCCCATCCCCTATAGCGTTGTCCATATTCTTCCCTAATTTTCATATCCTCTAACAAGGTTACATTCAGTTTCCACACAATATCTTTTTTCTCTTCTTCTGTTCCTTTCTGTATCTCTGCCTCTAAACTACAATGGTCTGAAAAAAATACTGGTCTTAATTTGCAATTCTTTGGCTCATAATTACTATCGACCAAAATATAGTCTATTCGAGAGGCCTTTCCCCGAGTTCCTCTCCAGGTAAAACCTTTTTCTTCTCTTTTTAGTTCCCTAAATACATCCTTGATACGACAGTCCTTTATAATTTCTTTTAGTTTTCTAGCAGTTTTGTCTTCCTGTTGCCCTCTGAGCTCTTGATCACTCGCACAATTTAGGTCCCCCACCACAATTAAGTTGTTTTCTAAAGCAACTGCTGTTTGCAGTAAATTAAACACTTCCATCCTCTGACGGGTGTTGTTGGTGCATATACATTAATTACGTGATCGTACTTCCTGCTATTAATAATTTAATTTTAATCACTCTCCCCTTCACTATTTCATCATATGTTTTAATTTCAATTTCTTTATTCTTAATTAACACCCCAACTCCTGCATTTTATTCTCATTTGTCCTGAAAAAATCGCTGCCCCTTCCTCCCAGTCTTCTTTATATTCGTCATATGATTTTTTAAAGGGTATACCACACTCTTGAATGCACATCAAATCCACCGGCAAACTTCTTAAGTAAGAAAACACCATTTTTCTCCTTTCCTTACTTTGAATACTTCTTACATTCAAGGTTATTATTTTTATTTTCATTTTTTCTTTATTGTAGTGTAGTCTACCTCACCTATCTTTCCCTTACTTCCGGGAGTTACATATTTTTTGGGCTTCTTGGCCACTTTCTTTTCTGTTCTCCACTCTTCTACCCCCTTCATGCCCGTAGCTGAAACAAACCCTTCCATGTCTTTAGACTCTAAATAGCAGGGAGCTGTCCCCCATTCCTTTGGTTTCTCTCCCGCTCCCTCTGATTTTCGGAGCTCGTTGGGGACAGATTATCTGGCCCACTTCCTCTGCAATCCTGGGTTTATTTGTGTTGCCTCTATGTTGCCTTTCCCTTCCTCCTGCTCTATGTTTTCCTTCCTCACCTGCTGAGGGGACTGACCAAAAAAAGTCGTCCCACTGAGGATGTCCATGATCTCCTCTGTGTGAAAGAGAATGTTCTGTGAATGCTGCTCCATTCTACTTTCTATATTCCGAGCGTCTGTTTTTTCTTCAATTAACGCCAAAAGGTCAGTTTCTCCTCTGTCCTCCCTCTCTCCTTGTTCGCTCTCTCTCTTACTGTTTACTCCAATGTTTAATGGGTCTATTTTTTCCCTTCTCTCGTGTCACTTCCTTGGATTCCTTCTCTTGCTATGTCTTCCATTTCTCTTTCTTCCTCAGACTCCTCATCCAATAGCGCTATTACTTTCTTTTCTCTCATTGTATTCCTCCTTACCATGTTAGCATAGGAGGCGGACAGTCCCTAAAGACATGTTCCTCCTGTCCACAAAGATTACATTTTATAGGCTTCCTGCACTCTCTTGTACTGTGTCCCTCCTCTTTACAATTTCTACATTTTATTATGCCACACTCTGCCGCTTTGTGACCCTCATTTCCACACCTTCTACATACTTGTGGCTGACCAGAGTAGAAAACGTGCCCTCTGACCGTCCCAATTTGTATGACCGGGCAAATGGATCACCCTTTCTGTGTCATTCTCCTTTTGAGAATTACATCAAATTTGTACAATCCATTTTTTATCCCATCCTCATCCGTCATTTGCATACTAGTCTTAACATCGCAAAATTGTAACAACCAAGTCGAAATATCCTGTAGTTTCACCTTCTCTGTGAACATTAAAATATTTACTCTTTTGTCCATCCTGTCACTCAAAGGCACAATCAAAAATTTTTCTAAAACTGGGTTAACCAGTTTTCTCTCTCCACCGTTCTCAAACATTTATCATATAAAGCCCTACTCTTAAAAACCACTTCAAAGGTAGTTTTACCCGGAAAGGCAAAAAGGTAATCAATCTCACCAGGTGAAAAACGTAGAGTCTTCTGCAACACCTCCTTACTAAAGTCTCCTCGATCCATCTGTCCATCCTTCAATTCCAATCGAACTACGTTTCTCCTTTCCCTTCCATCAATTGGAATACGAGATGCAGGTCTCCCAAAACTCGAGTCCTCTGTTCATCTCCATGTCTTCTTGAACCGCCTGCTGTTGACTTCAATCACTTCCGCCATCTTGCTCCTACAATATTTTAAAACGCCACAAACAAGGGAAGCAGAAAACAGGGTGGTGGACATGCCGACCTACCCAGCTCTGGATCCAAGTTCGTGGGGCGCTCCCTACACCTGACAAGGAAGAACCAAAGGTATCTCCCCTGCCAGGTAAGTATGAGTTGTTCAGCCCGGCGCTCATCCTCCCACTTCTTCGGCTTCGTCGCTCGGCAGCGGAAGGATTTCCCCAACGCAGTCCTCGGTCCTTCGGGCTCCTTCGGGCTTCTTCGGCCTCTAGAGCGCGCATGCGCGGGAGTTAGCCACTCACCAGACGCCCGTGTGCCCGTGACTCGGATGACGGGGTTGCAAAGACCTCACCACCTTGATTAGACAGGTTTCGCCAGCAATCCCAAGGAGGCCGCCGAGTGATCTGGGGCAGCCCTGGGTACACGTTCGAGACTTGAGCCGGTGCTTGCCCTCCCTTTGATTCCACTGTGGGATTGCACTTTAGCAAGGACACGAGGTTGCTGGTCCTTTCTGGACGATGCTCCCCTTTATAAAGTTGCAGGCTCCCGTCTGAAGAGCTGCACGAGATCTATCTGTCTGTCTATCCATCCATCCATGAGGAGGAACTGGGAACAGGGCTGGTCTTAAATGGGTGGCGAGAGCCGACAGAAGGGGATCAGCATGAAGGACAACGTACATTGTAATTCAAAAGACATTCGAAAAATTTCAAAAGAATGGCAAAACTAAAAAAAATGAAGACAGGCAGGGAAGGAGAGAAAAAAAACATAAGAATGTCGTATAGAAAAGAGGGCTTCCACTGTTGCCTATTTGGGGAGAGAAAAACAAGCAGCCATCGTTTACGGCCATACCACTCTGAATACGCCCGAACTCGTCTGATCTCGGAAGCTAAGCAGAGTCGGGCTCGGTTAGTACTTGGATGGGAGACCGCCTGGGAATACCGAGTGCTGTAAGCTTTTGCCTTTGTGCCATTAGGAGTCGCCCTTCACCTCGTCTTTTCTTTTCCTCCTTCCACCCGTGTCAGAAGCTGGGCTCTTGGCAGCCGAGTGATCTGGGGCAGCCCTGGGTACACGCTCGAGACTTGAGCCGGTGCTTGCCCTCCCTTTGATTCCACTGTGGGATTGCACTTTAGCAAGGACACGAGGTTGCTGGTCCTTTCTGGACGATGCTCCCCTTTATAAAGTTGCAGGCTCCCCGTCTGAAGAGCTGCACGAGATCTATCTGTCTGTCTATCCATCCATCCATGAGGAGGAACTGGGAACAGGGCTGGTCTTAAATGGGTGGCGAGAGCCGACAGAAGGGGATCAGCATGAAGGACAACGTACATTGTAATTCAAAAGACATTCAAAAATTTCAAAAGAATGGCAAAACTAAAAAAAAATGAAGACAGGCAGGGAAGGAGAGAAAAAAACATAAGAATGTCGATAGAAAAGAGGGCTTCCACTGTTGCCTATTTGGGGAGAGAAAACAAGCAGCCACCGTTTACGGCCATACCACTCTGAATACGCCCGAACTCGCCTGATCTCGGAAGCTAAGCAGAGTCGGGCTCGGTTAGTACTTGGATGGGAGACCGCCTGGGAATACCGAGTGCTGTAAGCTTTTGCCTTTGTGCCATTAGGAGTCGCCCTTCACCTCGTCTTTTCTTTTCCTCCTTCCACCCGTGTCAGAAGCTGGGCTCTTGGCAGCCGAGTGATCTGGGGCAGCCCGGGACACGCTCGAGACTTGAGCCGGTGCTTGCCCTCCCTTTGATTCCACTGTGGGATTGCACTTTAGCAAGGACACGAGGTTGCTGGTCCTTTCTGGACGATGCTCCCTTTATAAAGTTGCAGGCTCCCGTCTGAAGAGCTGCACGAGATCTATCTGTCTGTCTATCCATCCATCCATGAGGAGGAACTGGGAACAGGGCTGGTCTTAAATGGGTGGCGAGAGCCGACAGAAGGGGATCAGCATGAAGGACAACGTACATTGTAATTCAAAAGACATTCCGAAAAATTTCAAAAGAATGGCAAAACTAAAAAAAAATGAAGACAGGCAGGGAAGGAGAGAAAAAAAACATAAGAATGTCGATAGAAAAGAGGGCTTCCACTGTTGCCTATTTGGGAGAGAAAACAAGCAGCCATCGTTTACGGCCATACCACTCTGAATACGCCCGAACTCGCCTGATCTCGAAGCTAAGCAGAGTCGGGCTCGGTTAGTACTTGGATGGGAGACCGCCTGGGAATACCGAGTGCTGTAAGCTTTTGCCTTTGTGCCATTAGGAGTCGCCCTTCACCTCGTCTTTTCTTTTCCTCCTTCCACCCGTGTCAGAAGCTGGGCTCTTGGCAGCCGAGTGATCTGGGGCAGCCCTGGGTACACGCTCGAGACTTGAGCCGGTGCTTGCCCTCCCTTTGATTCCACTGTGGGATTGCACTTTAGCAAGGACACGAGGTTGCTGGTCCTTTCTGGACGATGCTCCCTTTATAAAGTTGCAGGCTCCCGTCTGAAGAGCTGCACGAGATCTATCTGTCTGTCTATCCATCCATCCATGAGGAGGAACTGGGAACAGGGCTGGTCTTAAATGGGTGGCGAGAGCCGACAGAAGGGGATCAGCATGAAGGACAACGTACATTGTAATTCAAAAGACATTCAAAAATTTCAAAAGAATGGCAAAACTAAAAAAAAATGAAGACAGGCAGGGAAGGAGAGAAAAAAAACATAAGAATGTCGTATAGAAAAGAGGGCTTCCACAGTTGCCTATTTGGGAGAGAAAACAAGCAGCCATCGCTTACGGCCATACCACTCTGAATACGCCCGAACTCGCCTGATCTCGGAAGCTAAGCAGAGTCGGGCTCGGTTAGTACTTGGATGGGAGACCGCCTGGGAATACCGAGTGCTGTAAGCTTTTGCCTTTGTGCCATTAGGAGTCGCCCTTCACCTCGTCTTTTCTTTTCCTCCTTCCACCCGTGTCAGAAGCTGGGCTCTTGGCAGCCGAGTGATCTGGGGCAGCCCTGGGTACACGCTCGAGACTTGAGCCGGTGCTTGCCCTCCCTTTGATTCCACTGTGGGATTGCACTTTAGCAAGGACACGAGGTTGCTGGTCCTTTCTGGACGATGCTCCCTTTATAAAGTTGCAGGCTCCCGTCTGAAGAGCTGCACGAGATCTATCTGTCTGTCTATCCATCCATCCATGAGGAGGAACTGGGAACAGGGCTGGTCTTAAATGGGTGGCGAGAGCCGACAGAAGGGGATCAGCATGAAGGACAACGTACATTGTAATTCAAAAGACATTCGAAAAATTTCAAAAGAATGGCAAAACTAAAAAAAATGAAGACAGGCAGGGAAGGAGAGAAAAAAAACATAAGAATGTCGTATAGAAAAGAGGGCTTCCACTGTTGCCTATTTGGGGAGAGAAAACAAGCAGCCATCGTTTACGGCCATACCACTCTGAATACGCCCGAACTCGTCTGATCTCGGAAGCTAAGCAGAGTCGGGCTCGGTTAGTACTTGGATGGGAGACCGCCTGGGAATACCGAGTGCTGTAAGCTTTTGCCTTTGTGCCATTAGGAGTCGCCCTTCACCTCGTCTTTTCTTTTCCTCCTTCCACCCGTGTCAGAAGCTGGGCTCTTGGCAGCCGAGTGATCTGGGGCAGCCCTGGGTACACGCTCGAGACTTGAGCCGGTGCTTGCCCTCCCTTTGATTCCACTGTGGGATTGCACTTTAGCAAGGACACGAGGTTGCTGGTCCTTTCTGGACGATGCTCCCTTTATAAAGTTGCAGGCTCCCGTCTGAAGAGCTGCACGAGATCTATCTGTCTGTCTATCCATCCATCCATGAGGAGGAACTGGGAACAGGGCTGGTCTTAAATGGGTGGCGAGAGCCGACAGAAGGGGATCAGCATGAAGGACAACGTACATTGTAATTCAAAAGACATTCAAAAATTTCAAAAGAATGGCAAAACTAAAAAAAAAAATGAAGACAGGCAGGGGAAGGAGAGAAAAAAAAAACAAAAGAATGTCGATAGAAAAGAGGGCTTCCACTGTTGCCTATTTGGGGAGAGAAAACAAGCAGCCATCGTTTACGGCCATACCACTCTGAATACGCCCGAACTCGCCTGATCTCGGAAGCTAAGCAGAGTCGGGCTCGGTTAGTACTTGGATGGGAGACCGCCTGGGAATACCGAGTGCTGTAAGCTTTTGCCTTTGTGCCATTAGGAGTCGCCCTTCACCTCGTCTTTTCTTTTCCTCCTTCCACCCGTGTCAGAAGCTGGGCTCTTGGCAGCCGAGTGATCTGGGGCAGCCCTGGGTACACGCTCGAGACTTGAGCCGGTGCTTGCCCTCCCTTTGATTCCACTGTGGGATTGCACTTTAGCAAGGACACGAGGTTGCTGGTCCTTTCTGGACGATGCTCCCTTTATAAAGTTGCAGGCTCCCGTCTGAAGAGCTGCACGAGATCTATCTGTCTGTCTATCCATCCATCCATGAGGAGGAACTGGGAACAGGGCTGGTCTTAAATGGGTGGCGAGAGCCGACAGAAGGGGATCAGCATGAAGGACAACGTACATTGTAATTCAAAAGACATTCAAAAATTTCAAAAGAATGGCAAAACTAAAAAAAATGAAGACAGGCAGGGAAGGAGAGAAAAAAAAACATAAGAATGTCGTATAGAAAAGAGGGCTTCCACTGTTGCCTATTTGGGGAGAGAAAAACAAGCAGCCATCGTTTACGGCCATACCACTCTGAATACGCCCGAACTCGCCTGATCTCGGAAGCTAAGCAGAGTCGGGCTCGGTTAGTACTTGGATGGGAGACCGCCTGGGAATACCGAGTGCTGTAAGCTTTTGCCTTTGTGCCATTAGGAGTCGCCCTTCACCTCGTCTTTTCTTTTCCTCCTTCCACCCGTGTCAGAAGCTGGGCTCTTGGCAGCCGAGTGATCTGGGGCAGCCCTGGGTACACGCTCGAGACTTGAGCCGGTGCTTGCCCTCCCTTTGATTCCACTGTGGGATTGCACTTTAGCAAGGACACGAGGTTGCTGGTCCTTTCTGGACGATGCTCCCTTTATAAAGTTGCAGGCTCCCGTCTGAAGAGCTGCACGAGATCTATCTGTCTGTCTATCCATCCATCCATGAGGAGGAACTGAACAGGGCTGGTCTTAAATGGGTGGCGAGAGCCGACAGAAGGGGATCAGCATGAAGGACAACGTACATTGTAATTCAAAAGACATTCAAAAATTTCAAAAGAATGGCAAAACTAAAAAAAATGAAGACAGGCAGGGAAGGAGAGAAAAAAAACATAAGAATGTCGTATAGAAAAGAGGGCTTCCACTGTTGCCTATTTGGGAGAGAAAAACAAGCAGCCATCGCTTACGGCCATACCACTCTGAATACGCCTGATCTCGGAAGCTAAGCAGAGTCGGGCTCGGTTAGTACTTGGATGGGAGACCGCCTGGGAATACCGAGTGCTGTAAGCTTTTGCCTTTGTGCCATTAGGAGTCGCCCTTCACCTCGTCTTTTCTTTTCCTCCTTCCACCCGTGTCAGAAGCTGGGCTCTTGGCAGCCGAGTGATCTGGGGCAGCCCTGGGTACACGCTCGAGACTTGAGCCGGTGCTTGCCCTCCCTTTGATTCCACTGTGGGATTGCACTTTAGCAAGGACACGAGGTTGCTGGTCCTTTCTGGACGATGCTCCCTTTATAAAGTTGCAGGCTCCCGTCTGAAGAGCTGCACGAGATCTATCTGTCTGTCTATCCATCCATCCATGAGGAGGAACTGGGAACAGGGCTGGTCTTAAATGGGTGGCGAGAGCCGACAGAAGGGGATCAGCATGAAGGACAACGTACATTGTAATTCAAAAGACATCCGAAAAATTTCAAAAGAATGGCAAAACTAAAAAAAATGAAGACAGGCAGGGAAGGAGAGAAAAAAAACATAAGAATGTCGTATAGAAAAGAGGGCTTCCACTGTTGCCTATTTGGGGAGAGAAAACAAGCAGCCATCGTTTACGGCCATACCACTCTGAATACGCCCGAACTCGCCCGATCTCGGAAGCTAAGCAGAGTCGGGCTCGGTTAGTACTTGGATGGGAGACCGCCTGGGAATACCGAGTGCTGTAAGCTTTTGCCTTTGTGCCATTAGGAGTCGCCCTTCACCTCGTCTTTTCTTTTCCTCCTTCCACCCGTGTCAGAAGCTGGGCTCTTGGCAGCCGAGTGATCTGGGGCAGCCCTGGGTACACGCTCGAGACTTGAGCCGGTGCTTGCCCTCCCTTTGATTCCACTGTGGGATTGCACTTTAGCAAGGACACGAGGTTGCTGGTCCTTTCTGGACGATGCTCCCTTTATAAAGTTGCAGGCTCCCGTCTGAAGAGCTGCACGAGATCTATCTGTCTGTCTATCCATCCATCCATGAGGAGGAACTGGGAACAGGGCTGGTCTTAAATGGGTGGCGAGAGCCGACAGAAGGGGATCAGCATGAAGGACAACGTACATTGTAATTCAAAAGACATTCAAAAATTTCAAAAGAATGGCAAAACTAAAAAAAAATGAAGACAGGCAGGGAAGGAGAGAAAAAAACATAAGAATGTCGATAGAAAAGAGGGCTTCCACTGTTGCCTATTTGGGGAGAGAAAACAAGCAGCCATCGTTTACGGCCATACCACTCTGAATACGCCTGATCTCGGAAGCTAAGCAGAGTCGGGCTCGGTTAGTACTTGGATGGGAGACCGCCTGGGAATACCGAGTGCTGTAAGCTTTTGCCTTTGTGCCATTAGGAGTCGCCCTTCACCTCGTCTTATCTTTTCCTCCTTCCACCCGTGTCAGAAGCTGGGCTCTTGGCAGCCGAGTGATCTGGGGCAGCCCTGGGTACACGCTCGAGACTTGAGCCGGTGCTTGCCCTCCCTTTGATTCCACTGTGGGATTGCACTTTAGCAAGGACACGAGGTTGCTGGTCCTTTCTGGACGATGCTCCCCTTTATAAAGTTGCAGGCTCCCGTCTGAAGAGCTGCACGAGATCTATCTGTCTGTCTATCCATCCATCCATGAGGAGGAACTGGGAACAGGGCTGGTCTTAAATGGGTGGCGAGAGCCGACAGAAGGGGATCAGCATGAAGGACAACGTACATTGTAATTCAAAAGACATTCGAAAAATTTCAAAAGAATGGCAAAACTAAAAAAAATGAAGACAGGCAGGGAAGGAGAGAAAAAAACATAAGAATGTCGATAGAAAAGAGGGCTTCCACTGTTGCCTATTTGGGGAGAGAAAAACAAGCAGCCATCGTTTACGGCCATACCACTCTGAATACGCCCGAACTCGCCTGATCTCGAAGCTAAGCAGAGTCGGGCTCGGTTAGTACTTGGATGGGAGACCGCCTGGGAATACCGAGTGCTGTAAGCTTTTGCCTTTGTGCCATTAGGAGTCGCCCTTCACCTCGTCTTTTCTTTGCCTCCTTCCACCCGTGTCAGAAGCTGGGCTCTTGGCAGCCGAGTGATCTGGGGCAGCCCTGGGTACACGTCGAGACTTGAGCCGGTGCTTGCCCTCCCTTTGATTCCACTGTGGGATTGCACTTTAGCAAGGACACGAGGTTGCTGGTCCTTTCTGGACGATGCTCCCCTTTATAAAGTTGCAGGCTCCCCGTCTGAAGAGCTGCACGAGATCTATCTGTCTGTCTATCCATCCATCCATGAGGAGGAACTGGGAACAGGGCTGGTCTTAAATGGGTGGCGAGAGCCGACAGAAGGGGATCAGCATGAAGGACAACGTACATTGTAATTCAAAAGACATTCGAAAAATTTCAAAAGAATGGCAAAACTAAAAAAAAATGAAGACAGGCAGGGAAGGAGAGAAAAAAAACATAAGAATGTCGATAGAAAAGAGGGCTTCCACTGTTGCCTATTTGGGGAGAGAAAACAAGCAGCCATCGTTTACGGCCATACCACTCTGAATACGCCCGATCTCGGAAGCTAAGCAGAGTCGGGCTCGGTTAGTACTTGGATGGGAGACCGCCTGGGAATACCGAGTGCTGTAAGCTTTTGCCTTTGTGCCATTAGGAGTCGCCCTTCACCTCGTCTTTTCTTTTCCTCCTTCCACCCGTGTCAGAAGCTGGGCTCTTGGCAGCCGAGTGATCTGGGGCAGCCCTGGGTACACGCTCGAGACTTGAGCCGGTGCTTGCCCTCCCTTTGATTCCACTGTGGGATTGCACTTTAGCAAGGACACGAGGTTGCTGGTCCTTTCTGGACGATGCTCCCCTTTATAAAGTTGCAGGCTCCCGTCTGAAGAGCTGCACGAGATCTATCTGTCTGTCTATCCATCCATCCATGAGGAGGAACTGGGAACAGGGCTGGTCTTAAATGGGTGGCGAGAGCCGACAGAAGGGGATCAGCATGAAGGACAACGTACATTGTAATTCAAAAGACATTCGAAAAATTTCAAAAGAATGGCAAAACTAAAAAAAATGAAGACAGGCAGGGAAGGAGAGAAAAAAAAAACATAAGAATGTCGTATAGAAAAGAGGGCTTCCACTGTTGCCTATTTGGGGAGAGAAAAACAAGCAGCCATCGCTTACGGCCATACCACTCTGAATACGCCCGAACTCGCCTGATCTCGGAAGCTAAGCAGAGTCGGGCTCGGTTAGTACTTGGATGGGAGACCGCCTGGGAATACCGAGTGCTGTAAGCTTTTGCCTTTGTGCCATTAGGAGTCGCCCTTCACCTCGTCTTTTCTTTTCCTCCTTCCACCCGTGTCAGAAGCTGGGCTCTTGGCAGCCGAGTGATCTGGGGCAGCCCTGGGTACACGTTCGAGACTTGAGCCGGTGCTTGCCCTCCCTTTGATTCCACTGTGGGATTGCACTTTAGCAAGGACACGAGGTTGCTGGTCCTTTCTGGACGATGCTCCCCTTTATAAAGTTGCAGGCTCCCCGTCTGAAGAGCTGCACGAGATCTATCTGTCTGTCTATCCATCCATCCATGAGGAGGAACTGGGAACAGGGCTGGTCTTAAATGGGTGGCGAGAGCCGACAGAAGGGGATCAGCATGAAGGACAACGTACATTGTAATTCAAAAGACATTCCGAAAAATTTCAAAAGAATGGCAAAACTAAAAAAAATGAAGACAGGCAGGGAAGGAGAGAAAAAAAACATAAGAATGTCGTATAGAAAAGAGGGCTTCCACTGTTGCCTATTTGGGAGAGAAAACAAGCAGCCATCGTTTACGGCCATACCACTCTGAATACGCCCGAACTCGCCTGATCTCGGAAGCTAAGCAGAGTCGGGCTCGGTTAGTACTTGGATGGGAGACCGCCTGGGAATACCGAGTGCTGTAAGCTTTTGCCTTTGTGCCATTAGGAGTCGCCCTTCACCTCGTCTTTTCTTTTCCTCCTTCCACCCGTGTCAGAAGCTGGGCTCTTGGCAGCCGAGTGATCTGGGGCAGCCCTGGGTACACGTCGAGACTTGAGCCGGTGCTTGCCCTCCCTTTGATTCCACTGTGGGATTGCACTTTAGCAAGGACACGAGGTTGCTGGTCCTTTCTGGACGATGCTCCCTTTATAAAGTTGCAGGCTCCCGCCTGAAGAGCTGCACGAGATCTATCTGTCTGTCTATCCATCCATCCATGAGGAGGAACTGGGAACAGGGCTGGTCTTAAATGGGTGGCGAGAGCCGACAGAAGGGGATCAGCATGAAGGACAACGACATTGTAATTCAAAAGACATTCAAAAATTTCAAAAGAATGGCAAAACTAAAAAAAATGAAGACAGGCAGGGGAAGGAGAAAAAAAAAAAACATAAGAATGTCGTATAGAAAAGAGGGCTTCCACTGTTGCCTATTTGGGGAGAGAAAAAAAGCAGCCATCGTTTACGGCCATACCACTCTGAATACGCCCGAACTCGCCTGATCTCGGAAGCTAAGCAGAGTCGGGCTCGGTTAGTACTTGGATGGGAGACCGCCTGGGAATACCGAGTGCTGTAAGCTTTTGCCTTTGTGCCATTAGGAGTCGCCCTTCACCTCGTCTTTTCTTTTCCTCCTTCCACCCGTGTCAGAAGCTGGGCTCTTGGCAGCCGAGTGATCTGGGGCAGCCCTGGGTACACGCTCGAGACTTGAGCCGGTGCTTGCCCTCCCTTTGATTCCACTGTGGGATTGCACTTTAGCAAGGACACGAGGTTGCTGGTCCTTTCTGGACGATGCTCCCTTTATAAAGTTGCAGGCTCCCGTCCTGAAGAGCTGCACGAGATCTATCTGTCTGTCTATCCATCCATCCATGAGGAGGAACTGGGAACAGGGCTGGTCTTAAATGGGTGGCGAGAGCCGACAGAAGGGGATCAGCATGAAGGACAACGAAATTGTAATTCAAAAGACATTCAAAAATTTCAAAAGAATGGCAAAACTAAAAAAAATGAAGACAGGCAGGGAAGGAGAGAAAAAAACATAAGAATGTCGTATAGAAAAGAGGGCTTCCACTGTTGCCTATTTGGGGAGAGAAAAACAAGCAGCCATCGTTTACGGCCATACCACTCTGAATACGCCCGAACTCGTCTGATCTCGAAGCTAAGCAGAGTCGGGCTCGGTTAGTACTTGGATGGGAGACCGCCTGGGAATACCGAGTGCTGTAAGCTTTTGCCTTTGTGCCATTAGGAGTCGCCCTTCACCTCGCTCTTTTCTTTTCCTCCTTCCACCCGTGTCAGAAGCTGGGCTCTTGGCAGCCGAGTGATCTGGGGCAGCCCTGGGTACACGCTCGAGACTTGAGCCGGTGCTTGCCCTCCCTTTGATTCCACTGTGGGATTGCACTTTAGCAAGGACACGAGGTTGCTGGTCCTTTCTGGACGATGCTCCCTTTATAAAGTTGCAGGCTCCCGTCTGAAGAGCTGCACGAGATCTATCTGTCTGTCTATCCATCCATCCATGAGGAGGAACTGGGAACAGGGCTGGTCTTAAATGGGTGGCGAGAGCCGACAGAAGGGGATCAGCATGAAGGACAACGTACATTGTAATTCAAAAGACATTCAAAAATTTCAAAAGAATGGCAAAACTGAAAAAAAATGAAGACAGGCAGGAGAAGGAGAGAAAAAAAAATCATAAGAATGTCGTATAGAAAAGAGGGCTTCCACAGTTGCCTATTTGGGGAGAGAAAACAAGCAGCCATCGTTTACGGCCATACCACTCTGAATACGCCCGAACTCGCCTGATCTCGAAGCTAAGCAGAGTCGGGCTCGGTTAGTACTTGGATGGGAGACCGCCTGGGAATACCGAGTGCTGTAAGCTTTTGCCTTTGTGCCATTAGGAGTCGCCCTTCACCTCGTCTTTTCTTTTCCTCCTTCCACCCGTGTCAGAAGCTGGGCTCTTGGCAGCCGAGTGATCTGGGGCAGCCCTGGGTACACGCTCGAGACTTGAGCCGGTGCTTGCCCTCCCTTTGATTCCACTGTGGGATTGCACTTTAGCAAGGACACGAGGTTGCTGGTCCTTTCTGGACGATGCTCCCTTTATAAAGTTGCAGGCTCCCGTCTGAAGAGCTGCACGAGATCTATCTGTCTGTCTATCCATCCATCCATGAGGAGGAACTGGGAACAGGGCTGGTCTTAAATGGGTGGCGAGAGCCGACAGAAGGGGATCAGCATGAAGGACAACGTACATTGTAATTCAAAAGACATTCCGAAAAATTTCAAAAGAATGGCAAAACTAAAAAAAATGAAGACAGGCAGGGAAGGAGAGAAAAAAAAACATAAGAATGTCGATAGAAAAGAGGGCTTCCACTGTTGCCTATTTGGGGAGAGAAAACAAGCAGCCATCGTTTACGGCCATACCACTCTGAATACGCCCGAACTCGCCTGATCTCGGAAGCTAAGCAGAGTCGGGCTCGGTTAGTACTTGGATGGGAGACCGCCTGGGAATACCGAGTGCTGTAAGCTTTTGCCTTTGTGCCATTAGGAGTCGCCCTTCACCTCGTCTTTTCTTTTCCTCCTTCCACCCGTGTCAGAAGCTGGGCTCTTGGCAGCCGAGTGATCTGGGGCAGCCCTGGGTACACGCTCGAGACTTGAGCCGGTGCTTGCCCTCCCTTTGATTCCACTGTGGGATTGCACTTTAGCAAGGACACGAGGTTGCTGGTCCTTTCTGGACGATGCTCCCTTTATAAAGTTGCAGGCTCCCCGCCTGAAGAGCTGCACGAGATCTATCTGTCTGTCTATCCATCCATCCATGAGGAGGAACTGGGAACAGGGCTGGTCTTAAATGGGTGGCGAGAGCCGACAGAAGGGGATCAGCATGAAGGACAACGTACATTGTAATTCAAAAGACATTCCGAAAAATTTCAAAAGAATGGCAAAACTAAAAAAAATGAAGACAGGCAGGGAAGGAGAGAAAAAAAACATAAGAATGTCGATAGAAAAGAGGGCTTCCACTGTTGCCTATTTGGGAGAGAAAAACAAGCAGCCATCGTTTACGGCCATACCACTCTGAATACGCCCGAACTCGTCTGATCTCGAAGCTAAGCAGAGTCGGGCTCGTTAGTACTTGGATGGGAGACCGCCTGGGAATACCGAGTGCTGTAAGCTTTTGCCTTTGTGCCATTAGGAGTCGCCCTTCACCTCGTCTTTTTCTTTTCCTCCTTCCACCCGTGTCAGAAGCTGGGCTCTT
Source organism: Polypterus senegalus (assembly GCF_016835505.1). Taxonomy (NCBI): domain Eukaryota; kingdom Metazoa; phylum Chordata; class Cladistia; order Polypteriformes; family Polypteridae; genus Polypterus; species Polypterus senegalus. Next base: position 29,072 of record NW_024379870.1, read on the forward strand.
GGCAGCCGAGTGATCTGGGGCAGCCCTGGGTACACGATCGAGACTTGAGCCGGTGCTTGCCCTCCCTTTGATTCCACTGTGGGATTGCACTTTAGCAAGGACACGAGGTTGCTGGTCCTTTCTGGACGATGCTCCCCTTTATAAAGTTGCAGGCTCCCGTCTGAAGAGCTGCACGAGATCTATCTGTCTGTCTATCCATCCATCCATGAGGAGGAACTGGGAACAGGGCTGGTCTTAAATGGGTGGCGAGAGCCGACAGAAGGGGATCAGCATGAAGGACAACGTACATTGTAATTCAAAAGACATTCCGAAAAATTTCAAAAGAATGGCAAAACTAAAAAAAATGAAGACAGGCAGGGAAGGAGAGAAAAAAACATAAGAATGTCGTATAGAAAAGAGGGCTTCCACAGTTGCCTATTTGGGGAGAGAAAACAAGCAGCCATCGTTTACGGCCATACCACTCTGAATACGCCCAACTCGCCTGATCTCGAAGCTAAGCAGAGTCGGGCTCGGTTAGTACTTGGATGGGAGACCGCCTGGGAATACCGAGTGCTGTAAGCTTTTGCCTTTGTGCCATTAGGAGTCGCCCTTCACCTCGTCTTTTTCTTTTCCTCCTTCCACCCGTGTCAGAAGCTGGGCTCTTGGCAGCCGAGTGATCTGGGGCAGCCCTGGGTACACGTTCGAGACTTGAGCCGGTGCTTGCCCTCCCTTTGATTCCACTGTGGGATTGCACTTTAGCAAGGACACGAGGTTGCTGGTCCTTTCTGGACGATGCTCCCCTTTATAAAGTTGCAGGCTCCCCGTCTGAAGAGCTGCACGAGATCTATCTGTCTGTCTATCCATCCATCCATGAGGAGGAACTGGGAACAGGGCTGGTCTTAAATGGGTGGCGAGAGCCGACAGAAGGGGATCAGCATGAAGGACAACGTACATTGTAATTCAAAAGACATTCCGAAAAATTTCAAAAGAATGGCAAAACTAAAAAAAAATGAAGACAGGCAGGGGAAGGAGAGAAAAAAAAAACATAAGAATGTCGTATAGAAAAGAGGGCTTCCACTGTTGCCTATTTGGGGAGAGAAAAACAAGCAGCCATCGTTTACGGCCATACCACTCTGAATACGCCCGAACTCGTCTGATCTCGGAAGCTAAGCAGAGTCGGGCTCGGTTAGTACTTGGATGGGAGACCGCCTGGGAATACCGAGTGCTGTAAGCTTTTGCCTTTGTGCCATTAGGAGTCGCCCTTCACCTCGTCTTTTCTTTTCCTCCTTCCACCCGTGTCAGAAGCTGGGCTCTTGGCAGCCGAGTGATCTGGGGCAGCCCTGGGTACACGTTCGAGACTTGAGCCGGTGCTTGCCCTCCCTTTGATTCCACTGTGGGATTGCACTTTAGCAAGGACACGAGGTTGCTGGTCCTTTCTGGACGATGCTCCCCTTTATAAAGTTGCAGGCTCCCGTCTGAAGAGCTGCACGAGATCTATCTGTCTGTCTATCCATCCATCCATGAGGAGGAACTGGGAACAGGGCTGGTCTTAAATGGGTGGCGAGAGCCGACAGAAGGGGATCAGCATGAAGGACAACGTACATTGTAATTCAAAAGACATTCGAAAAATTTCAAAAGAATGGCAAAACTAAAAAAAATGAAGACAGGCAGGGAAGGAGAGAAAAAAAACATAAGAATGTCGTATAGAAAAGAGGGCTTCCACTGTTGCCTATTTGGGGAGAGAAAAACAAGCAGCCATCGTTTACGGCCATACCACTCTGAATACGCCCGAACTCGCCTGATCTCGGAAGCTAAGCAGAGTCGGGCTCGGTTAGTACTTGGATGGGAGACCGCCTGGGAATACCGAGTGCTGTAAGCTTTTGCCTTTGTGCCATTAGGAGTCGCCCTTCACCTCGTCTTTTATTTTCCTCCTTCCACCCGTGTCAGAAGCTGGGCTCTTGGCAGCCGAGTGATCTGGGGCAGCCCTGGGTACACGCTCGAGACTTGAGCCGGTGCTTGCCCTCCCTTTGATTCCACTGTGGGATTGCACTTTAGCAAGGACACGAGGTTGCTGGTCCTTTCTGGACGATGCTCCCCTTTATAAAGTTGCAGGCTCCCCGTCTGAAGAGCTGCACGAGATCTATCTGTCTGTCTATCCATCCATCCATGAGGAGGAACTGGGAACAGGGCTGGTCTTAAATGGGTGGCGAGAGCCGACAGAAGGGGATCAGCATGAAGGACAACGTACATTGTAATTCAAAAGACATTCAAAAATTTCAAAAGAATGGCAAAACTAAAAAAAATGAAGACAGGCAGGGAAGGAGAGAAAAAAAAACATAAGAATGTCGTATAGAAAAGAGGGCTTCCACTGTTGCCTATTTGGGGAGAGAAAACAAGCAGCCATCGTTTACGGCCATACCACTCTGAATACGCCCGAACTCGTCTGATCTCGGAAGCTAAGCAGAGTCGGGCTCGGTTAGTACTTGGATGGGAGACCGCCTGGGAATACCGAGTGCTGTAAGCTTTTGCCTTTGTGCCATTAGGAGTCGCCCTTCACCTCGTCTTTTCTTTTCCTCCTTCCACCCGTGTCAGAAGCTGGGCTCTTGGCAGCCGAGTGATCTGGGGCAGCCCTGGGTACACGCTCGAGACTTGAGCCGGTGCTTGCCCTCCCTTTGATTCCACTGTGGGATTGCACTTTAGCAAGGACACGAGGTTGCTGGTCCTTTCTGGACGATGCTCCCCTTTATAAAGTTGCAGGCTCCCCGTCTGAAGAGCTGCACGAGATCTATCTGTCTGTCTATCCATCCATCCATGAGGAGGAACTGGGAACAGGGCTGGTCTTAAATGGGTGGCGAGAGCCGACAGAAGGGGATCAGCATGAAGGACAACGTACATTGTAATTCAAAAGACATTCCGAAAAATTTCAAAAGAATGGCAAAACTAAAAAAAAATGAAGACAGGCAGGGGAAGGAGAGAAAAAAAAACATAAGAATGTCGATAGAAAAGAGGGCTTCCACTGTTGCCTATTTGGGGAGAGAAAAACAAGCAGCCATCGTTTACGGCCATACCACTCTGAATACGCCCGAACTCGTCTGATCTCGGAAGCTAAGCAGAGTCGGGCTCGGTTAGTACTTGGATGGGAGACCGCCTGGGAATACCGAGTGCTGTAAGCTTTTGCCTTTGTGCCATTAGGAGTCGCCCTTCACCTCGTCTTTTCTTTTCCTCCTTCCACCCGTGTCAGAAGCTGGGCTCTTGGCAGCCGAGTGATCTGGGGCAGCCCTGGGTACACGCTCGAGACTTGAGCCGGTGCTTGCCCTCCCTTTGATTCCACTGTGGGATTGCACTTTAGCAAGGACACGAGGTTGCTGGTCCTTTCTGGACGATGCTCCCCTTTATAAAGTTGCAGGCTCCCGCCTGAAGAGCTGCACGAGATCTATCTGTCTGTCTATCCATCCATCCATGAGGAGGAACTGGGAACAGGGCTGGTCTTAAATGGGTGGCGAGAGCCGACAGAAGGGGATCAGCATGAAGGACAACGTACATTGTAATTCAAAAGACATTCGAAAAATTTCAAAAGAATGGCAAAACTGAAAAAAAATGAAGACAGGCAGGGGAAGGAGAGAAAAAAAAAACATAAGAATGTCGTATAGAAAAGAGGGCTTCCACTGTTGCCTATTTGGGGAGAGAAAAACAAGCAGCCATCGTTTACGGCCATACCACTCTGAATACGCCCGAACTCGTCTGATCTCGGAAGCTAAGCAGAGTCGGGCTCGGTTAGTACTTGGATGGGAGACCGCCTGGGAATACCGAGTGCTGTAAGCTTTTGCCTTTGTGCCATTAGGAGTCGCCCTTCACCTCGTCTTTTCTTTTCCTCCTTCCACCCGTGTCAGAAGCTGGGCTCTTGGCAGCCGAGTGATCTGGGGCAGCCCTGGGTACACGTCGAGACTTGAGCCGGTGCTTGCCCTCCCTTTGATTCCACTGTGGGATTGCACTTTAGCAAGGACACGAGGTTGCTGGTCCTTTCTGGACGATGCTCCCCTTTATAAAGTTGCAGGCTCCCCGTCTGAAGAGCTGCACGAGATCTATCTGTCTGTCTATCCATCCATCCATGAGGAGGAACTGGGAACAGGGCTGGTCTTAAATGGGTGGCGAGAGCCGACAGAAGGGGATCAGCATGAAGGACAACGTACATTGTAATTCAAAAGACATTCCGAAAAATTTCAAAAGAATGGCAAAACTAAAAAAAAATGAAGACAGGCAGGGGAAGGAGAGAAAAAAAACATAAGAATGTCGTATAGAAAAGAGGGCTTCCACTGTTGCCTATTTGGGGAGAGAAAAACAAGCAGCCATCGTTTACGGCCATACCACTCTGAATATACTCGAACTCGCCTGATCTCGGAAGCTAAGCAGAGTCGGGCTCGGTTAGTACTTGGATGGGAGACCGCCTGGGAATACCGAGTGCTGTAAGCTTTTGCCTTTGTGCCATTAGGAGTCGCCCTTCACCTCGTCGTCTTTTCTTTTCCTCCTTCCACCCGTGTCAGAAGCTGGGCTCTTGGCAGCCGAGTGATCTGGGGCAGCCCTGGGTACACGTTCGAGACTTGAGCCGGTGCTTGCCCTCCCTTTGATTCCACTGTGGGATTGCACTTTAGCAAGGACACGAGGTTGCTGGTCCTTTCTGGACGATGCTCCCTTTATAAAGTTGCAGGCTCCCGTCTGAAGAGCTGCACGAGATCTATCTGTCTGTCTATCCATCCATCCATGAGGAGGAACTGGGAACAGGGCTGGTCTTAAATGGGTGGCGAGAGCCGACAGAAGGGGATCAGCATGAAGGACAACGTACATTGTAATTCAAAAGACATTCCGAAAAATTTCAAAAGAATGGCAAAACTAAAAAAAAATGAAGACAGGCAGGGGAAGGAGAGAAAAAAAACATAAGAATGTCGATAGAAAAGAGGGCTTCCACTGTTGCCTATTTGGGGAGAGAAAACAAGCAGCCATCGTTTACGGCCATACCACTCTGAATACGCCCGAACTCGTCTGATCTCGGAAGCTAAGCAGAGTCGGGCTCGGTTAGTACTTGGATGGGAGACCGCCTGGGAATACCGAGTGCTGTAAGCTTTTGCCTTTGTGCCATTAGGAGTCGCCCTTCACCTCGTCTTTTCTTTTCCTCCTTCCACCCGTGTCAGAAGCTGGGCTCTTGGCAGCCGAGTGATCTGGGGCAGCCCTGGGTACACGTTCGAGACTTGAGCCGGTGCTTGCCCTCCCTTTGATTCCACTGTGGGATTGCACTTTAGCAAGGACACGAGGTTGCTGGTCCTTTCTGGACGATGCTCCCCTTATAAAGTTGCAGGCTCCCGTCTGAAGAGCTGCACGAGATCTATCTGTCTGTCTATCCATCCATCCATGAGGAGGAACTGGGAACAGGGCTGGTCTTAAATGGGTGGCGAGAGCCGACAGAAGGGGATCAGCATGAAGGACAACGTACATTGTAATTCAAAAGACATTCCGAAAAATTTCAAAAGAATGGCAAAACTAAAAAAAAAATGAAGACAGGCAGGGGAAGGAGAGAAAAAAAAAAACATAAGAATGTCGTATAGAAAAGAGGGCTTCCACAGTTGCCTATTTGGGAGAGAGAAAACAAGCAGCCATCGTTTACGGCCATACCACTCTGAATACGCCCGAACTCGCCTGATCTCGGAAGCTAAGCAGAGTCGGGCTCGGTTAGTACTTGGATGGGAGACCGCCTGGGAATACCGAGTGCTGTAAGCTTTTGCCTTTGTGCCATTAGGAGTCGCCCTTCACCTCGTCTTTTTCTTTTCCTCCTTCCACCCGTGTCAGAAGCTGGGCTCTTGGCAGCCGAGTGATCTGGGGCAGCCCTGGGTACACGTTCGAGACTTGAGCCGGTGCTTGCCCTCCCTTTGATTCCACTGTGGGATTGCACTTTAGCAAGGACACGAGGTTGCTGGTCCTTTCTGGACGATGCTCCCCTTTATAAAGTTGCAGGCTCCCGTCTGAAGAGCTGCACGAGATCTATCTGTCTGTCTATCCATCCATCCATGAGGAGGAACTGGGAACAGGGCTGGTCTTAAATGGGTGGCGAGAGCCGACAGAAGGGGATCAGCATGAAGGACAACGTACATTGTAATTCAAAAGACATTCCGAAAAATTTCAAAAGAATGGCAAAACTAAAAAAAAAATGAAGACAGGCAGGGGAAGGAGAGAAAAAAAAAAACATAAGAATGTCGTATAGAAAAGAGGGCTTCCACTGTTGCCTATTTGGGAGAGAAAAACAAGCAGCCATCGTTTACGGCCATACCACTCTGAATACGCCCGATCTCGGAAGCTAAGCAGAGTCGGGCTCGGTTAGTACTTGGATGGGAGACCGCCTGGGAATACCGAGTGCTGTAAGCTTTTGCCTTTGTGCCATTAGGAGTCGCCCTTCACCTCGTCTTTTTCTTTTCCTCCTTCCACCCGTGTCAGAAGCTGGGCTCTTGGCAGCCGAGTGATCTGGGGCAGCCCTGGGTACACGTTCGAGACTTGAGCCGGTGCTTGCCCTCCCTTTGATTCCACTGTGGGATTGCACTTTAGCAAGGACACGAGGTTGCTGGTCCTTTCTGGACGATGCTCCCTTTATAAAGTTGCAGGCTCCCCGCCTGAAGAGCTGCACGAGATCTATCTGTCTGTCTATCCATCCATCCATGAGGAGGAACTGGGAACAGGGCTGGTCTTAAATGGG
>NW_024379871.1:0-2645 GCF_016835505.1 Polypterus senegalus
CTTCATGCTCTTCTGCCTTTTAATTTGAATTTTAAAATTATTTGTGTCATTACTTTGGCGAGTTAAAAATCAGTGTGGCACTCATGTAATCGCTACATTAATGGGACCGGGTTCAGGCTTTCACTGACCGGCCCTTTGGCTCTCCATTCCATCCTGCCCTGGTTATTAAACTGGTATACATCACGACTTTCAGCTATAGCGCTTCATTTCACATTTGACAAAATTTATAGGATTTGACTTTATTTGGGTAATTTGACACAAAAAGACGAGGAAATGTCATTGTCCTTAATTAATCAAGAAATTTTGCAAACAGTAGAGTTTGAGATCTGTTTCAAGGATTACAAGTGAAAACTGTGCTTTGTTACTTCAAACCAAAAGACTACTATAAGAAGAAAACTCAGTTAAAATGTCCATCCACTCTGATGGCAGTATTAATGACTGTAAGGGGACGATTTACCTTCAGCACAATACAGAACTACAACAGGGACCTGACTGAGTCCACGTAAGTAAGGTAAGTAATCTTGGAGGAGTCAAATCAAGCAGTTAACTGGGTGACAGCTAAACCTCCATTGACAACAATGGCTTTGCACTCCAGCATCGCGTTGTAGCAGCCGTCCTGGAAAGACAGGGAAGAAAGAAAATGGACATTCCTTTGATGAACCCGACCAAGGAAGAAGACATCCAGTCTGCTGTTCAAATAAGCCTTAAGGAGAAGACGTCCATCTGTGGCCTTAACAGCAGGACAGGCATGTGCTGAGGCCTACCTTAGCATCAAGGCAGCAATATTAATCAGAAACATTTCTTAATTACTTCCTTTATTTATATGTGCACAAAGTAGTTAGCATAATGGAAGGAGAACTACTTTTTAGTGAGAGCCTTATACAGTTGTTAGATGTTTACTAGTTGAGCCCACAAAGGCAGGGGGAGCTCTCACCAAGATCATTTTTATAGTTCATTTCTTTAGTATTATAGGCATTGCATTTTTTTACTTGGCTATTGTAACCAGAACTGAAAATTAAGTATTTGATCTTTGTGATTTGTGAGTCTGATTATCTTATCATACATGCATCTGATGTCAGGACAGGGACCTTAAGTCATGAGGGCAGGTGCACTCTGGACAGACAGTCAAACGAATGAGCCGTGTTAGGGTCTTGGAAGAGCACAGTCCTCGTATAACATATTCAAATAGCTCAGCTGGTCATTACCCATACCTGGTCATTGTCACAAACAGCTCACTGAATATGTGAAATATGTGGTGTTTACGACAGTCCAGAAACTTCTAGAAGCCTGAGGCCATCTGCAAGTAGAGCGCCTCCGCACTCCACCGAATCCCCCACTGAACATCTGGATGATGACTGCACTGCTCCAATGGCTTCTCTTCGGCCTCAATTTGAATTTCTAAATGATTCTCCTACATATGGCACATTATTCTGTCTTGCATTTCTAAGAAAGAACACATTCCCACAGATCAAGCCTCTCCTGGTGGACACAGCTCTATGAAACGTTTATAATATTCTGAGCCTTCACAAAAGATATGTCATTCTACCTGAAGACCACTTGCATGAACTTGGATACATGGCATTAACACCTTCTCTAAGTGTAGGCCTATAAGACAAGTTCTTCACGCTGATATGTCTGCCCTGCATCTCAGAGCTGCCCAATGACATCCTCTCCTTTTAATGGGGGTTTTGTTCAGCTTGGTTGGAAACCTAGCTGTGCTCACCAACGAATCTGAGGGTCCTAAAAACACCTGCTGTACTTTGTCTGTGGCCATCAGGTTTATACGTGGCTGCCTTCAGATTGGTGTGGAGTTTGTTACTTGGCCAGTGTGCACCTGATACGACTGTTCTACCTTCTGCTTGGAGTAAACGTGCCTCCATCTCAGGCCCTCAGATAACTCCTATTAATGATCATCTGTGGTGTGGAGACATTTTTCGGCCCCCCATTTTTGGTCCTGCAGCTGAAGCACACATAAATGAAATGGCCGATCTCCCTCTGAGGCTCTTACTACAACAACTGTGACTCTCAAATCAAATGCCACAGGACTGTGTTTTGAGTTACAACCGAAGGGAAATGACTTTCCGAGTCTGTGGTCATAAAGCTTATGGCACCGTTTCTGGACAAAGGCAGAACCGTAACAACAGACAACTTCTTCACGTCACTTTCACTGGCTAATAGACTGCTGCACCGTGACAGAACTCTGCTTGGCACCATAAAGTAAAATGGGGCTTCCACCTGCAGCTAAAGTCACTTCAGTATGTGAGCAATTCACCACACTAGTGTTTAGATCAGGCAATGCCATGCTGACGGTGTATGTGCCCAAAAATAGATATATAGTTGAGATGCTGTCTGAGTCTTCAAGACTGATCACTATGGTCTCTGGAATGGAAATGGCTGGGAGGTCTGGGTATATTTCTTTCTGCAATATTTCTAATTTCAAAATAATGGAACTGTGTTGTTGGTAAGTTGAATTTGAAGTATAATATATTCGGTTCTCTTAGTGTCTTAATTACCAAGCATTTCCTAAAGATTATATACTGATGTGAAACGCTGATATATGGTGCCAGACCGCAGGAGGCGCGTAAAAATAAAACAAATATTTATTTCTTAGCTGGGGACACGCTTCACCGTGCCCCTCAGCCACA
>NW_024379872.1:0-25000 GCF_016835505.1 Polypterus senegalus
GCAAGCAAGCAAGCGCAGTTTCCCAGAGCTGTAGCAGTTTGCTGTAAAAGAGAATCCGAAAAGATCGCGGTCAAGCTATAAGCGCCTGCCGTCAACGGGTGATGCAAGGAACATAATAAATGCAGGGCACAGGATTACTTGGCCACTAACCTGGTCACGACCCTGCCTGATTGTTGTGTCTTTGTATAGGAGAGCGGTAGATCCCGCTACCACACTGAATAAAGCTGGTTTTGCTAAAGTACTGAGACTCTGCCTCATGTTTTGGGGTGCATGACAGGGAGTCGCACGTTACAACATACACACACACGCACACACACACACACGTGGTCACCATGCTATAGTAAACCACAGTATACGCTCATACGGATCTTGACTATATGAGTGAGGCACGCCGACTGAGAACAAGCATGGGAGACGTTTACCCACAATCCCCATGTAATGCTTGGCAGACAATGTGTATACGTACTACTCATAATGCAAGACCTCAGTCGTTTATCAAGTTAAAATTTATTCATTTTAGCTGATCTTGCAAAACACTCGCAAACCAAGTTACTCACAATCCAAGGTTTCACTGTACTGTATGCCAAAATCTATAAGCAAAATGTTCAGCATGTTAAAGAGGAGTTTAAAGCTTGCATAAACATGAGCAGTATTTCGTTTTATATTTTATAGTGAGGCTACCTAGCGAGATAGGTTTCATTTTTCCCTGTAGCTGCTTCACTGCATAAACTACCAGTAGATTAGTGTGGCATTGAGCTGGATGTGATGTCAATATAATTTTAAAACTGGCTGTCCATAAAATCTCATGGAGTTTTTCCTGTTTGTCAAAAATAATATTCCTGTAGATTAATGTCACTTGTGTTTTTTGCTGTCCTATTCAAAGAATACTCGCATCAAATACGTGCACATCTTTCACTGCAAAAGAAAGTAGATCAATGTAACAGTGTGGTCCAGGCTTCTTTTTTTTTTTGTTCCACGTGCTACTCTAAGTGTACAGTTTCACATTATGGACTGAAAGTGTGCATATCTACTTGAGCAGGGAGCCTTTGTACCTACACTAGAATAGCAGGGGTTCAACCTCTTTGTGATGCTGTAATCTTAGATTTCAAGGCTCCCAGCATCTCTGGTGTCTTTACCATAAGCTGGGAAAAGTGCTTGACAGTAGAGCTAATCTCCGAGTATGCCATGCTAAAATTGTGACTCTGCAGCATGAATTGTTCAGCTAAGACTGAAACGGCATCTCCTATACAAGCGCTCTGCTTTGGGGCCCTGTGAGTAAAAATAACTATCCCCCACTGTTATCTTGTTAAACGTTGGAATCATTTGTAGGCCAGCATCTTGAGATCAGAGTATGCATTCAGTTCTCTAATATTACTGTTTTCCTGGAATCTCTCATAATATCTAATATGAATGCCTTAATGGGTATAAAGTAACCTAAACTTTTAGAATCGGTATGCAGTTCTTCTCTCAGAATTATCTTAAGACCACCTCATCGACCAGCTGATCTCTACATTTATAAAGGAATGTAAAATCGTTTTGCTCTGCCACAGTTAAAGGAATTCATGTGCTGCATCTTCAGTCTGCCTGTCCCTCCTTTCATCCACTTTGTACTAATTTTTCAACCGTCTCCTAGTGCAGCGGTTCTCAACCTTTCTAGTGCCACGACCCTTTAATACAATTTCCCATGCTATGGCGACCCCAACCATAAAATTATTTTCGTTGCTACTTCATAACTGTTATGAATCGTAATGTAAATATCTGATATGCAAGATGTATTTTCATTGTTACACATTGAACATAATTAAAGCGTAGTGATTAAGAACAAAAACAATATGTAATTATATATTGTGAAATATTTTGCTTCTAATTACAAATAAATTTTGTCTTTATGACTTATGTTTATTTGTTTTTCTTCATTGTGTATTGAACTGTGGTGGTACTTGCCGCCAGTGTCAAGTCTGGCTTTCTTGACTCCATCAGCTTTGCTTCTAAAATACTTGGTATCCTTGCCGGCAAAGCTCGGATGCTTGCTATTAAAATGACGTTTCAGTTTGTTCGGCTTCATAGATTCGGCTGATAGAACTTCATTACAAATAACGCATTGTGGTTTCTCAATTCCTGCTGTAACTATTCAAGTAAAACCATATTGTAAAAAATCGTCACTATATTTTCTTAACGTTCTTCTCTACATGATCCATTGTCATGGGTTGGTTCGCTAATGAAAATATTATATAACAATAGCTTCAATAACATGGACTATAAAACGTTTGTTTATGCTTTATTAATTAGAAACGGATGTGATTTCAATTGCATCCAATTACATTACGGCGTAAATCCCGTCACGCCGTTTGATGTACAGTAGTGTAAACCGTTAAAAATAATAAAGTTACGACAAAACGTTTGAAATTATTCTGATTCAATTGTCAGCAACATCTATCCTCAAATGACAATTATAGTAAAAAAACTAGTAACTACCAATGGAAAAAATGTGTGCAATAACAAGTTTCACACATCAGAATAGACAATATCCATATTTCCAATGGTCTTAGGCGACCCCTGGCAAATCGTCATTCGACCCCCGACGGGATCGCGACCCACAGGTTGAGAACCGCTGTCCTAGTCTTACGATTCAATCATTTTAAATCTCTGTACGAGGGAACTGGGACTTAAATAACTGACATTACCTACAGCAGGTAATGTGCTAGTGCTGTATATCCAGTTGCTGCCTGGTTGTGTATACCGCTTCACGTACCTCGTTCTAACGTTCACTGCAAGTTTTAGTAGCATATGGGCTGTCTGTGAATATATCATTGCTGTGTTTCTCAAGATTAGTAGAATGTTACCTTGGAAAACGGAAAGCTGTCCTTTATTTTTTTATTTTTTTTTGCTGCTCCATCCTGATGATAAATCCTTTAGATTGTTTGTTTAATCAGTCAAGTACTGGTTTTAAGTTTATAGTCCTGACTATAGTTTGTCTGTCGGTGGGCTGAATGAGCTGAACACGCTGAATCCTCAACTGTTACATGGCAAACTTTAAAAATCTCTACTTGGACAGCACTTATCAAGGTTGTTAATGTTTCATAAGGATACCGTAACCTAACATTCATAAGCCCACTTAATTTAATGTAGGATCCAGGGGTGTAGAGTCTATCTAAGCAGCCCTGGGCATGTGAGGCATGAAATAGCTTTAGGGTTAGGGTGCTATTCTGTCTCATTACGCACACATACCCACATGGGGCCAGTTTAAAGCCACCAGTTAACCTAAACCGCACATCTTTGGCATTATTAATGGTGTGAGAATTGAATGCCGGACATCTGTAAGAAAGCAGACATACTATTTCCTCTGTGTAAACCAGGGGTCTTTAGCCACGGTCCTGGAGGGCTGCACTTGGCTGCAGGTTTTCCTTCCAACTAGTTTCCTAATTAGAAGACAATCCTTGCTAATAATGAAACTTGCCATTTGACTACTTGGCTTATTAGTGCTTTCATTAATCCAAGAGAAATTTTAATTGCAGTGTAGATAGACCCATCCAAGAGAACATTAAATCTGTTCTGATCCACAAAACGCATGATTAAACTTGCTTGTCCTACCACTTAACCTCTCGTTAATTTCTAAACATTTTTTAACGCTGACACTTCATGGTAAATATGCACAGGTTTAAAAGGAAGCATGTTAGCTTGGTGATCTGCACTTCGTTATTACATATTGTGTGGTCATGAAAACATGCGACAATTCAAACTGAAATGCAGCTGCTAAAAACTAAAATAGGCAATTGATTATTCTGAATTGTAACAGGCAAGATAACTAAAATGAAGCCCAAAAAACTTACTGCTTTAATAGTAAATAAATGGGTTCCATTTAAGAAACTGATTGAAGTGAAAGCCTGCAGCCACGGCAGACATACAGGATTGTAATTGAGGACCTCTAATCTACAATTTAACTAAAATGTGTCTTTTAATAAGTGAAAGCACTAACAAGGCATAGAGTTAAATATCAAGTTTCATTATCAGCACGGACCGATTTGTAATTAGGAAACTGGCTGGAGTAAAAACCTGTAGCCACTGCAGCCCTCCAGGACCGTGATTGAGGACCCCTGGTGTAAAGAATGGACTAGAGAATCTTTAATGTGTTAAAGTTAGAAAACTGCATGAATTTAAATAGAGAGAGAGAGATTGCCTGATGTTTCCAGACATGCAATATGGAAAAATAGATACATTTAGTGAAGAAGATACAAGAAACATTGTACATAGGACAATGACACCTCAGTCCCCTTCAAAGTGGGCACCTTGGGACCTCGCACAGTTCTCCCAGCGTCTTTTCCACTGTTCAAAACACAATGCCAAATCCTTTGTTGGAATCGCCATCAGCCGCCTTGCCGTATTTTCTTGAATCTCATCGACAGTCTGCAATCTCTTCCCTTTTAAAGGCGATTTTAGATCTGGGAAAGGCCAGAAGAGAAGTCACAGGGCCCCAAATCTGGGCTCTAGGTGGGCCGAGTCACCTGGGTGATTTGATGCTTTGCCAATCATTGCATTATAAAATAGTTTCTGCGGACGAATGTTTAGGATTAACGCAAAATTTGGTGCAGATTCATTGCTCTTGCTCGCTCAGGCATTTTGAATGCGACAAGCCACACAGTACACAAGCTCACTCGATGGCGTCTAGCGACATACCCCCACCGCACCCCCCAAAACTAGTCCAGTGCAGTCGTCATTGTTCATGTATGCGCATTCCAGTCCACTCTCCTTGGCTGCCAGGTTACATCGACGCCCCGCTAACCGTTCTTGTTATTTTAACAATGGCTGGACTTTTTCCAGACAGACCTTGTGTTCTGTGTTTATGCATATTTTATAATAAGCTCAAGAAGGCTTTGAAAATTGGTGGGGGAAAAAAGTAGCACATCATTCATTTGTATTTGTAAGACAAATTTTGCACAGGTGAAATGGTCTTGGAGACCGTGCTGGAGTAAATGTTGGCGTTGTTTATGTATCGGCTCATTCTAATGTAAGGAAATGGCAGTCTCTTCTGTGGCACAACTTGATCTTGTTTAGTGACCCGAGTATCGTGGGAATATTTAAGAGATGTTTGTTAAAACAGTTTTATGCCTTTATGTCCCTTAGTTGTTGCTACAATTCTCTCCTTGACACTGCTGGTTGCTGCTGTGTTTCTCTTCCGCTACTTCTGCCGGAACAAGGGGGAATACACGACAGCGGGTGAGGAAGATCCTGGAGCTGCTACCATGCAGATGACCGAAGAGGAGGAGGATGCAAGCAAGGAGGAGAAGAAGGAATATTACATTTAGCAGTTCTTTAAAGACTACATCTCTGTAACTCTTGACTTTTTAATTTATAATAAATATTTACTGACTTTTTACAAACTTGACAGTTTTCATGTGGAAAAGAGTTGCAGTAGAATTCCATAGCGAGAGTGTAGAAGCTTTTATGAGGTGATATTTTATACTGCGAGTGGTAAAGATGGAAGCAAGCGAGTGAGGGAGGATTTAGAAAATGTGCGTTTTTCTCCTGTAATGCCCCCAAAAAGCTAGATATGATGAATGTGAGCAAGATGACCCAAAAGTAAAGTTAAGGTGCTGCTGCGTGTTGATTTGCTATTGATGGCAAAGAATAAAAAGAAGAAAAAAGCACAAATATTTTGTGTGAGGGGGAAATGGAAGCTACTGCCAAAGGAGGGAGATCGAGATGTGGGTTCTACTAAAAGTACAGGCGTTCTGAGACATTTGGTAGAAAACCAAATCCTCTCCACATTGCCATGTATCAGAAATTCCCTATTTAAATGGTTTCTCATTAATGCCAGTTAGTTTTTTTTGAGAGTGTGCATTAGGTCATTTGAGTCGTAAGCACTGAGAAATTGTCCTCTTGAGTCAAAAGTGTCTTTTTAATCTGTTACAGGATAGTTTAGTCAGCTTATCCCCCTCCACTAGCACAAGTCTGTGTTATTCCAGATGTTACATTTTCGCCATTTTCCATTTATTGCTCCGTGTAGTGCTTACTTATTTTATAGCTGCTGTAACTTGCCTGATTTTGATTATCTGTACTGAGTGGTCAGATCTCAATTCTGTTAATGTCCAGATTAAGGTATAAACTTACTTTGCAGTGCTGTTTGTGTTCTGTAAGTAATGTGCAGTTTGGATTGTTGCATGTATGCTGTAGTAACTGCTCAGTTTGCATCACCACAGATGTTGACATGAATATGCAGTATACCGTCACAGATGTTACTTGACATGGGTAATGTAAAGTGTAAACTGCCCACTGGAATAAATGTCATAAGTTACTGAAATGTGAAGGACAGTTAATGTCCAGTCAACTGACCATGACTTGTGCCCTTACAAACATGTCTGCTCAATCCCCATTTTATTAAAATAGGGGTCTCTGCAAGCTGCTCATAGGCTGACTTTCCTTCCTGCTTGCAACATAACTTTCTCAATCCCATTTACCAGTAATTTACAGTATTTCAGAGTTGGCAGCGTAACATGCCAGTCCATCGCAGGACCGGTCTTAGGTTTCACAACTCCTTTGTTGGGCAAAGTTGAATTCATTACAGAGTATAAAGATCAAGTCTTGTTTTGACACCTGCATTTTCAGAAATGTTACCGTATTAGAAGGAACAGTATGGTTTCAGTTTGTTATTACTGATGCACAGAAACAGTCCACAGCAGACGTGATGGGGCTGAAAGGTTAAAGATAAAAGGGTTCTTTTCCAATAAGCAGGATTCTGGTGTTACATTCCACTATCGCCAGGGAAGAGCTGAGAGGAGATGGTGTGCTGCTGATCAGCGGTCACTCTGGTAGACCTGGCCAGTCTGTATCTCATGATGTCGAGGTTCTTCTGGTCACTCTGGGGTTTTGAATTAAATACAGACAGACAGAGGTAGAACTTGGCTGTGAAATGGGGAGTCTGCCACATTCTAGAGGAAGCCATCTTGTGGCACCCAGGTGGGCAACACATTGTTTTTTTTGTTTGAAGAAGAAGTCTGCCTTAAAATTGGTTTCCCATATATAAATCTGTTTGAAGGAATCTGATTTTGACCTTCTCTGTCATCCTGTCATTTATATTCCATTATTCATCCAAATGGCAGAATTCCAAAGAGAAGTGATTGTTAACTTCATAAATTAGGAATATAAAAAAAACTCTGTCCATCAGTGTGAGGGCACAAAGTAAACAATGGTAAACCTGTTGAATGGAGATCAAAACTATATCTGAGCCCACAGTGGTTTGAGGATCAAACAGAGATTCAAAGAAGGCAACTGGATAATCACAGGAACTGATGACATCTTCTGGTTGCCAGACCTACAATTTGATGCCATCCCCTATCTGTTTTGGCATTGCTGGTGGAAAGAAAAACCTTTAGCCCCTGCTGTTTCTCTGTTAATGTAAAGGCCCTTGGAGTAAGAGCCGGGTGACAAGGTCACTTAAGAGAGACACACCTTTTAGCCACCAGAATCCCCAGCAATAAGCTTTGATTGGAAGGTGGCCTCAGATCTTCTGTAAAATTGCTGGTTGACCTTTTAAAGTGAGTGTGATTGATTCTTGGCCTCATGAACAAAGCAACCAACTAGCCACTGAAATGTAAGTGGGCTATGTGTGTGTGTGTCTGTCGGCAGGCACAGCTAGGGCTATCCAAAATCATGAGGAATTCTGTGGAAGAAAGATCTAAGACAGGAATGTCAAAGTCAGATCCTGGAGAGGCAATGGCTAATGCTTGTTCCCGCTACCTTCGTTTTAGTTGACTTGTTGCTGGACATTAAGAACCCTTAATTGTCCTTTTTTTATTCCTTAACTAAGAAAAGGAATAAAAGGAGGACAGAACAGCAAACATTAATGAGGTACAAA
This sequence comes from Polypterus senegalus, assembly GCF_016835505.1. Lineage (NCBI taxonomy): Eukaryota > Metazoa > Chordata > Cladistia > Polypteriformes > Polypteridae > Polypterus > Polypterus senegalus. Next base: position 7,853 of record NW_024379872.1, read on the forward strand.
GTAACCCACCAGATGACCAGCTAGCTCGGGGGGGTTGCAAACTTGGATCCTGGACAGCCACAGAACCAGGCAGGTTTTTGATTAAGCAATTTTCTTAATTAGCACCCTTTAACTTGTGTGGATTTAACACATTTGTTTTGCATTAATTTTAATTAACTTATATTTTAAGATTTAGGTCCTGTTCTTGCTTCTTCTTTTCCTTAACAAACATCCCACCAATTAGCCACAAAGTGAGTCCTCCAGATCCAAAGGCCATCCAAGTTCATATACAGTAATCTCAGAAAATAAACACTCATGACACAATGGCTTTTAGAAATGTTATCATTTTAGGTATGTGGAAGAAGACTTTCCCATTGATTTATAATAAAGTAAACAAAGTTTTTAAAGTTGGAAAAGCAAGTCTTTTGTTAACAAAATACCAGAGTTAAGTTGCGTGGTATTTGGGCAGAGATGGGTCATGTTTGGAGTGTGGGCTTGGTCCCTGAGTGGAGCGAGCATGTTCTCATCTGTGGATGAAGGGCCGGTGCCTCGTCCAGGATTGATTCCTACTTTCCAGGACACTCTACTGTCTACACTGGCACTGCTAATGTACTGTTTAATGGAGCCAGATGGCATGCAGTGGTCCCCATTTCAATATCTTAGGAAACCAGTACCGCAGGGGGCACATTTGCTATCTAGAGTGGGTTTTTAATTGTGTGCCTGTAATAGAGGGGTCTTAATTCATCCTGCTGTATAATTTGACAGTAACTTCGACTCATGTCCCCCTTTACTACACTGGAGAAGATTCCTTAACTTGTTTATCATAGCAGTTGGGGTGGAAGGAGTTTAAGTTGCCTGTTGAATCATACACAAGGTATGGGGAGGACAGACCACCAATACGAGTGGCTTTAACAGAAAACTGACGAGGATTAAATAAACAAACTTATCCAGTTACTGCTGATGAACAATAGGATCATTACGATATTTCAATGAACTGCACTACAGCATAAGAACACAGTAAAGTAGTACCACATCAGACCAGTAGGTGGCAGTGTCCCAATTGTGGATCCTCACTGACCATAGATCTCAAACTCCTCAGCTGCCAAGAGGACATCCCGTTTTGCCTTCATTTTAAATTATTACAATTCCAAACCTAAATAACTTTTTTTTTCTCCTCTTTATCAGCTATTAGTTGCACATTAGTTGCCCAAAATTAGCAAGGTGCCCCATGTTCAAAACTGTGGGTGATTAAAAAAAGAAATTTGATGTTAGAATGAAGACACTACCAACCTTTATGAGATCAAATGCTGATCAGCAGTAATTTGTGTAATTCATTGCTTGCTTCCACAACATGCAGTTTCTGCCACATCATCATTCACATTCTGGAACTAAATGACTAACAGAAGGACCCTGTTGCTTTGTCTTCCTACTTTAATAATTTTGAATAATTATACAGGAATGAATTGATTGCTGGGGCTCATGCATGTGTGTTCCAACACTGACCTCTACTGGCGGTTTGTGACTTGTAGTGCAGCAACACGTATGATCTTCAGATGTTGTATGCCTTCTACCATTAGTAGTGTAAAAAAAAAAAAAAAATTTTAAAAGGGCAGAGCTAACAGTGCTTGTTCTAAACGCTTCCTTACCACATTTATTTCCTTCAGGGATGGGGTGTTTGCAGTTTCACTCAACCCGACAATTGCTGAACTCCTCCCCTGACAGGTTAATCTAGAAAGAGGATTACATTGTGCTCAACTTTGGGCAAAATTCAATTGAATGGAGGGTTTAAATTCGCAGATGTGTGCACCTAAGATGAGATGGTTGGGATAGTGAAGAGGCCTCTTCCTGGTGGTATGGCCAGGGAGTCAACACAGAGATCCTTTCGAGTTTCTCCTCAATGTGGATTTATTCACTGATAAAAAGGAGTATAAAAACTCAACCCAACCACTGCTTGCGACTCCCTGGTACCTTTTTCAGCGTCTCCATAACCTTCTGTGCTCCGACAGCAGTTGCACACGTGAACCTCATATATACGGGCAGGTCGATCTTTTAGAAGGGATTCCCACTTCAGTCCTCTGCAGCACAAGGGGCCATTCTGATTAGGCTGCCTTGCGAGCTTCTTGTTCGAGACTTCAGGGCAGACCCAGGAGATGGTGGAAATATGGCGCGGTATCCCCCACCAGAAAGAGGTGACCGGGGAAGGGGCATGTTGGCATCTCTGCTTACACAGCTACCCCAGTAACCCAACCTCGATAAGCAATACCAAAATGGATGCTTTGGCTCCTGCTGGGTCACTGTGTTCCTCCAACAGCCCAAAGTGGTTTTCACCTACTAGCAGTGCGAGCTCAGCACAACTCGCCAACTAGTATGTTCACGTTTTCAGAAAATTGAGAAAAATGTCACCCCTATAATTAATGATCTCTAGATTTTATTTTTGCCCCAAGCTTCACACACACCAAAAAACCCCCCCACCATTGAAATTACACAGTAACAGCATTTAAAAATCACATGATCACAATCAGACAGACATTTTCATTGGTAGGCCATCTTTCCTCATTGCTAAGTGTTTGTCCTGCAGTATGTGTGTATATTACTCGCTTTTCCATCGTACTATAACTACAATGAAGACATAAAGGTAGAGGCGATGGCCAAATATCAGGAAAGACCTCGGAACATCAAAAACTATAAAATGGGGGGGCCGGTGGGGAATAATTGCAGTTAAAGGGTTTCCATTGCACACAAGATAAAAGTGGACCAGCATCCCAGCCAGTGTTTTGTTCTCTTCTTACCTCCATTACTTTCATGATATTTTACAGGCACAAGACACACAGAACATTGTCTAAGAGGGAAAAAAAAATAAACACGCACTAGCTGTTCAAATTTCCAAAATAGTCTTTATTCTAAATTTTAACCTTATTTTAGTATAAAAAAAGTTAAGTGCACCACAGTTTAGATGCAAAGAGAGGTTCTGCCCATACTAACAATCTTTACACACACCAATGAGCAACACTCATCAACTTTTCAATAACCTTAAGATAAAATATTTTCACCAGATCCAAATAATTGTTTAATATATATTTATATATATATATATAAAAAAAAATATTTTAAAGAGAATCCCTGAACTATAAATGTCCATTAAACCCTGTTCTTCATGTCACCTTACACACAAAACACACACAGAGAGGAGGTTGGCATTTCTGAAACTTGGAAGGAAAAAATTAAAAAGTTTGGCAACCGAAAAAAAAAAAAAAAAGGGAGGGTGGAGAGAAAAAAAGAGCAAACCCCCCGCCAAAATACAAGCGTACGGCTATTCAATCCTAAGAGCTACAGGTCACCCGCCTCATGTCTCTCGGACAGTGGTATCTGGGTGGCCGGCTGCCCTCATTAGATATGGGTAGAATGTGAAGCATCAAAGCAATGACGAGAGGTACTGGGCATGCTGGCCAAGAGAGAAAGCACACGGTCCTCGAGACAAATATTGCTGTCTTCTTAACGTGATAGGGTTGGATGATACGATTACATAATCCTGATAAAGTGATTAAAATGAACTCACCAGAATGTACATTAAAACAAAGAACACTGTGACCAGTAAGTTCAACAGCAAATGAAAAACAAAAATTACAACAAACATGTGGTGATTGAACTGTTTTAGATTCTTGAACATTTTGAAATACCAACACCAAACAAAATTATAATAAAGAGGCAAAATATAAAAAGTGGGCTGTGGGGAAACATCAGTTTAAAACAATGATACGCGACAAACCTTGGGACTGTTAAAAGAGCTGAATGACCATAAAAACTGGCATCTGCTAGTTCATGAAGGACTTCAAATTCTGGGCAGATGTTACACAGACTGCAACAATTTTTTGGCACTCTCCCTTCTAGCATTGCATAGGAATTTTGACACGGGCAGAATCCATCGAGTGTGCAATGAAACTCCAGGAGGAAAAAAAAGTCACTCATTCGTACGCTGAAACAAAAACACCAGAGCCTTAAAATAAAAGGACAATGTATGCCACAACACCCAAGTTTATTGCTTAAAGGCCACCGTAGAGCCGCAAATCCCCGCGGGTCGCTTGCTTTCCTACTGGCACAAGCATAAAAGAAAAAAAGAAATGGCAGCCTCCTCTCTCTGCATTGGCACTCCAGTCTAAACTTGATTACTCTTCTGAAAAATTAAAAGTTGCTTTTTGTTTGATTAAAAGGTGCGCAAGACATTTGGCACCCAAGAAGATTCTTCTAAAACGTTGTCCTTTAAAGTGTGCAGTACACCACCATAAAAAAAAAAAAATGAAGGGTATAGTTGATCCCTTGTGTACATTTGTTTTATGTGCAAACCAAGTACACCCGCCTCAGATACTGCCCTTGGGGAGGAAGAATCGAAGTTTTCGTTTGTATATGGCAACAATTTAAAGTCAAAAATGTGTATTGGTAATGTTAAATGTGACGCTTCACAATACAAGATGATGTAGAAATAAATTCCCCTTAAATAAAAAAAAAGTGCAAATGTGTACAACAAAAATAAAAGGCAGACTGAGGACTCCCAGTGACTGGGCAGTGCAAGAGGCAGTTTAAGAATGATATTTTAAAAAAAAAAATTGGGCAAGTGGCACGTATTTTTCTGCCAGACTTGTTATGTTGCGGTCAGAGGACCTGCAAATGGTCTCGGTACTACAGAGTACTAATTAAAAATACAAACAACAAGCAGCAACAACCTGCCAAAGGAGCACCACGAGATTTCTTACACAATGCTGACAAGCTGGCTTGAGAAGATTCAGAGTGTAAAATAAGAGGGGGGGTGGGGGGGGTGTCAGGGGGGGAAAAAAAAACCTCCCACAAATCCTTGCCCGTGCAGCATGCACTTCACCAGTCCAGGAGGACTACAGTGTTACAAAGAGAAGACGTGTTTACAGTAGCGCGTTTTTAAAGTCAGAAATGGAAAATTTAGGGCTCAACCCAAACCCCCCCCACACCCATTTTTCATTTGCACTCTCCCCCCCATTAAATTTACTGGTGGTGTACGTCACCCTCCCGGCACTAAAAGTATTACATTCCGTTAGGCAATGTCAGTATTGTGACGTGCAGCTTCTCGAGATATCTGTTACCAGATGGTATAACCACCGCTGGAGCCACCCATGAAGAAATTGCCCTTCCTCTGTGTCATCACCACATTGGCACCCTGCATGGCAGCAAGTTGGGCTGCACTGGGGAGGACTCCGGGTGGTGGAGGCTGAGAGAGAGAGAGAAAAAAAAAAACCTTGTTAATTGAAACCAAGATGAATGCAAGGTCTTTAGTCTGCCCTATCATAGAGGGTGTTGCGTATTGTACTTCTTGTGCATCACCAGCCTCTACTGGAGAGCCACATTGATCACTCAAGTTCAGATAAGACAGGGTGGGCAGTGCGGACCCTGGAGGGCCACAGGAGCTGCAGGTTTTCTGTTCCAACCAAATTCCTTAAGAAGAAGCACTTACTGCTCAAGTAAAACTTCTGCTTCACTTTAGTTGTCTCACTCCTTAAAATTTCAAACCCTAATTGCTTATTTTAGTCTTAAAACGGCTGTATTCTTGGTTTTTAATTGCTCCCGATTAGCAATAACATGCAAATTAAGAAAGAGCGCAGCATTTCTCCATTTAGCTTGTTTCCATTTACACCCATGTGTATTTATTATGCACAATAAAAGTGAAGACAAAAAAAGTGAAGGACTGAGGATTACGCCTCCATTTTAGCCTTCAAATCATTTGGATGTTATCCTTAGAAAGGGGAAGAAAATCTAGGATATGAGAATCACCTGACAGAGTTAAAGCACTAACAAGCCATGAAATTAAATTGGCTTGGATTGTTTTCTCTGACTGAGTTTGCGCCCCAATTCATTGATCAAGACTCGTCATGAGTGAACACCACACTACATTCACTTCACCTCAAGGATACGGAAATTTTGAACACACTTATGAATTTCGGTCAATAAAGCAAAATGCATTGAAGTAGCTGGGAAGGGAAAAACTGAACTAGTTTGCAGTGGATTTTAATGGTGTAATGCTCTTTAAAGTGTCCCTGAGGGCTGAAAGCTGGACAGAGTGTGGCCAAAAATGTGACCTCAGCTGCGAGTTACCAGTGCCTCCCAGAGATAAAATTGTACTCAGAGTTCTTCTTCTCTGCAGGTTCTACTACTACAAATAACCACCGCAGAGCCTAAGAGGGAAGGGGTCAGTGCCATATACTTGGGCTTGGCGGTCTGTCACTACCCGGTCTGCGCTACATAGCGAGGAGTATAGCAAACTTAATCCAACAATGAAGATGCAATAAACTATGCAACGCAAGAAAGTATTTTTATATTTTAGTATGTCATCTCAAAAGTCCAAATCTGCTTGCTGTACTGGTGTGTGTAATTATATACATACAAAATTATTCACACAAGTAGATCAGACAGCAACGTAAAGTATAAGAGGCGAACACTTACAGTAAAGTTCTGCACATGTAGGACACAGAGTAGATTGCAAGGCCAGTATAGGATGGGGGTGTTGCTACCCAAAATATCACGGATGATGTTTTGAGGGGGTTGCTTTTTTATTGGTGGAATTCACCTAAACCAATGGCACAGTGAAAAAGCCACCAGCAAATCCAACAAAATGTTCTACCAGAAAACCCTTCGGAAAATTTCACCGATCAATAGCAGTAAAGGGTCTGGTGATCAATTCAAAATGCGTGTTCTCTGCAGGCAATGCTCCGATTCTTCCAAAATAATTGACAAGCTCTGTGAATGAATGCATTCTGCATGTTGAGGGCACACACGTACAAGCGGTTGACTTGACATGTAGGTTAAGCAATCGGCAATTTTCAAAGAGCTTCTTTCTCAGAGGATTTGTTAACCGTGGCGTTATTTATCAGGCTAATGTGGTGTCATTCTGTAATACCAGAACAGGGATCTAATGCACCAGAATGAAGAAAATACTTAAATTAGGATAGGAGTTTGAATTAAAAGCACGTCTGGGTGCCTTCACCCACTATGGCTTTAGTGGATTTGAACCCTTTCATTAAAGTGGCCCATAGAAAACATCCAGCTGGCCCCGTGCACCCTTATTTTATCATTTACTTTCCTCCTAAGCTCGAGTTCTCCAAGGTGTTCCAGTCAATAGGAAATGGACAGACGATACCACATCCTTGCACTCCATATGAAGGATCGAAAAGTAAAAGCATAAGGCACAGCTGCCCCCCTCTGTGCAGTTTGCTGGTAAGGGATGTGGCATTGCTGGGATTTGTTAACAAAGGTGGAAGGGAATGCGGACTGTGGTCCCAAGAGTTCATTTGAAAAACAAGAACATTTTTTTTTTTTTGTTCTTGGGAAGTTGTTTAACAATGAAAATTTAATGTCTCCCATCAGGAAAAGCATCACCCTAACCCTTCTCCCTCAAAAGCTGTGGTCCATCTTCTGTAAGACCCATATGGTTCAACAAAGAGGGACCGAGAAGAGGCTAATCACACCCTGTCAAACTTCCACATCAAATTTAATGAAAGGCCTCAGTTTTAAATGACTCAGCTTGCCAAAACCCCGTACACATTTTGACATTGCTTAATGGAGGACAGAAGGCCATACTTACTGGGACACTCATGTTGCTGCCAGTTCCAAATCGGGCTCCAGCATCATAAGCTCCTTCAACCAGAACGGTGGAACCTGGGTGGTAAAGTGGCCCCACTGGATAGTAAGCCATAGGCACACTAGGGCCAACCTGAGCCACTGGCACCGACTGTGCCAAAGGCATGTACATCTGAGTGCCTGGGTAGGTAGAAGACATTTGAGGCATTGCCCCTGGAACCTGTGGTGCATGCATGAATCTTGGCTGGTAGATCTGAAAGAAGAAAAAGAAAGAACAAGTTTAAAAAAAAAGGCACACCGCCAATGCAAAGGCAGCCTCAAGTTTCAGAGGTAAAGAGCACGGCCTGGGTAAATCCACTTGGGCTTCTACACATACACCTCTTTTATATAAATATACATTATTATTATTTTGTATATTAAAGTATATTTAGTTATTTTATTATTGAACTTTCTCTAAACTGCACTTTGAGTAACACCCTCACCCCCTGAGAAGGCACCACATTTCTTGAAGTAGATTCCATTTCAAATACTTACGTAAATGTCTGTCTGTAGTACACTGAATACTTTTTATCCCACTTCTATTGCACTTAATACAAGATTTTTGTCCAGTAACCACACACATTATAGTAAACCCCACACCCTAAAGTAGTTGACAACTAAAAATATAAAGCAGGGCTCTACTTCTTGATCAGCTTGATGTCTAACAAGTTAAATGACTTGTTCAGGGTCACGCACTCACCTGGACATGATGCGGTTTTCACTGTATGTGGGGGAAACGGACCATAAGCGTTACTTATATCTGACATCTTCACTGCTAATGTCAAATAAAATGCCTTCTCCTCTGCACCTCACAGATTAGGATGGCAGGGAATGCATTTAGAAAAGTAGAGAGACTTGTACAAAACACACTGGTGTGACAAACAAGGTGTTCACTTACTGCACAGCCTCATCAAGCGACTCAATCAGCAGTTAAGCAAAATGACTAACAAAAAAGATTACAACATACAAGCTTTCAAGGCAGCTCAGGCCCCTTCTTCATGCATCCAGAATAGTCGACATGGACCACCACACTTCAATTGCAAGGGACTTGAAATTGACAAAATGTTCACAGACGAGAGGAGCATTTGCATACCATGAGCTACAACATGCTTAGTAAAAACACAAACACACACTCACCTCAGAGTAAGATGGAGGTGCATCAGTGTAGGGGGGTGCCTGAGGCACCTGCATGCCTGGTGGGTAGATGGCAGCACCGCTTTGCTGTTGCGGATAGGTTGATTGCTGAGAGTATGGAGCTAGGATAAATAAAATAAAAAAAATAAAAATAAATAGAGAAAAAAAAAATGCACACCACACACTCAAGACAATACTTTACTATATTTATACACACACCCACCCTCTGGTCAAAGGTTTTAGAACACCTCAGTTTTTCATCAAATTTAAAATCACTTGAAATGCATTGAATGACCTATCACAGTGAAAAGGTAAGCAGTAAACTGGCAGAGGTTTAAAAATTTAAAAAGGTTAGGTTACAAAAAATGGAAAAAAAAAAAGGAAATTTCAGAATATTCCAAATGGGCCATCTTCAGGGAAATGACTAATGGGGTACAACCTAGAGAGAGAAATGGAGAGCACTTCTCTAGGGTCCACTGCAGTAATTGGGTTATGGGGTCTCTCATAAGCATTTGGGTGGGGGTTAGGGGGGGCAAGAGGGGAGAAGAAAAAAAAAAAGGTTTAGTAGAAAGCGTTATATACACACACACTGCTTTCTTACAAACTTGAAAATGTTAATAAAATGAATTCAATCACCAGTTTGTTAGTTTGATCAGCAGACAATCGCTGAAGCGCCATCATTCTTTAGGATGAGCATTCCCATCCATCAAATTGAGAATTTTTCAAACCTTTAAGTGTACGTCAGAGACAGTGATGGTGAGATATGAGAGAGAGGCTGGAAGTGTGCACCGATTACAGCACATTGCCTGCATGACACAAGTGCAGCCATACAACAGGTGACACCTCAGCACCACACTGGAACAATGGAGTTTAAACAAAAAAAAAAAAAAAAACACCATAGTGGCTGAAGTGCCAATCCTGCCATCAACTCCCTCCAGGATTTCCCTGCAAGTAGATTAACGTCATACCCAGGAGGGAGCAACCTTAAAGGGCCTTGCTCAGGGGACCAACAGAGTAAAGTCAATACCACCTTCCATTTGGCGAGATATGAAGCCATCCGATTAGAACGGTGATCCCTGGCCCGCTTTTTCTTAGGTTTTCATATACTGGCTGTGCGGTCCTTTTTCAGAAGGGGATGCAATTGAAAAATTCTTTGAAAAATAACATTAATCTCAGTAAAGGTGCAGCAGCAGTGAAATATTCAAGTACTTTTTTTTTTTTAATAAAAGGGAGGTTTTATATTATAAAAATGTGTGTAATTGGACTTGAAATTTGTGGTTTTTAATTGATGAAGTAACGGAGATGAATGGACTGATTTGTCAAACACAGTTTGAAAGGGATTAACTTAAATAGAACTATGATAATTCAGTGTTGAACTATGGAATGAAGTAATCTAGCCTGGCACACAGCTGGCTGGACACATGCCACACACATCCCTTTCAACAGCTCCGAGCATAACGGAGAAAAAAAAAAACCCAACACTATTTCGGAGGGTGAACACACACACCGACAGAACAGGCAAACTACAGGCTGAGACATTTCAAAGAGAACCATTTAAATCTCGGACATCGAAGGCAGTGTGCTGTACAACAAAAAGAAATCAGTTGCATCTCAAATGTAATCCGTCACTTTGAACAAGGGCGTCAGGCAAATAATATCAATTACCTGCAAGGAAAGATATTCTGGCCTTGACACAGAATGTACATAACGGGCAGCAACTGCCAAAGTGGTGCCCATTGAGTCTTCTCTGTTCACATACGTAGTACAAAGATCTCCAGATTGTGGTTTACAGTAGAAGCATTGGCAGTTGAACTGACAACACGGCACTATAAAACACAGTAGGTAGCAAAGTGTACATTTGCTGGCCATATTGCTAAATGCTATGGAAACTACGTACAAAGAACCATACGACGACATTACTCGTTTTGTCCAGCTCATGAGTATTCTGAACAACATTCTAAAGGCGCTTCACAGGTACAGTACAAGTGCTTCGCAGTGGCGAGACAAAGCAGGTGGGAGATCACGAGTTCAGCATTAACCTGGCGATTTTAAGTTCAGCTGGATTGCATGCAAGTTTAATTATTTGCCATTACCTGTACATTTAAAATGTGGCCGTAAATCAAGTTTATTTTTTAAACTCTCAGTTGGCACGCTTGACAAGCGGACTACAAAAGGTCTCGACCACTGAAGAGTTAAAGAAATACAGTAAACAAACCGCTAGACTGTCTCTGATTGGTCCACGAAGCGTCAGAGGACAGATCTGGCCCACACTCCGCCACCAATCATTGTTAACCTTTCTGCGCATGCGGATACACACACCTTTCAAGACGCGCGTCTCACCGCTTTTGCTGCTGATGGAACTCCACAGCTTCCCCAAGCTAAATCACGGTTTCTAACAACAAGACCAATAAAGCCCCCTGCTGGTCATTTTCTGAAACGGTTTACTAAAGCGGCAGGACACTCGAATACGACATCTTAGATAACAAATCAAACTCGGATATGGCGGCTAAGTGTAGGAACGAAAATGTTTAAAGCTATAGCCAGCAAGGGAAGAGAAGGCCATCGCGCAAATATAAAATTTTTCGCTTCCAAGAAGCAGATATTTTGCAACAAATTTAAACAGTAAAGTTGTTGTAGAGACTCGAAAAGAGAAGGAAAGGTGGCTGATCACCTAGCCTATCTTCTATTATGTGGCATGCTATTGGCAGTTTAATTCCGGAAAGAATAGGAACTTTGGCGTACACTTTACCGTTAATAGTCAATATGTCCATAATACAACCTATTAAAAACAAACCCCAAATTGAGTCGTGTATATTATATGTAAATACGAGAGAGAGACTCAAGCTATTGGACGCTGTATTGTATTTCTAATTATACTCTGCTTGTCACATGCTGCGACTAAGGGGGATAGTTTCGACACGGATTTTTTGTAAATAGCAGATCGGTGGAGCAGTTTCGGGTTTACGCTTAGAAATCCTGGCGAGTGAGGCCCTCTTTCGGCTACTTAAATACAACACAGTAACAACAAAAAAAAACAAACAAATCCCTCATAAACGGGATTCGGTTTCACTTTCAGCAATTGTCAGACTTATGAAACGGCTCTGTCAAGTCCCGTATGTTTGGCGAACAAGAAAGTGAACCTTCCGCTTACACACATATACTGTACATACACACCCCATGACTATGAGAAAGTAACTAGGACTTAAATGATAAGCTCAGTATTTTTCAATGACCCCCCACACGGTACACTCCTTATGATTGCCTAAAGGATTTGTTGGAGTTCTGATCATATGATTGATTGCCCGACTCAATTTCTGTGTTGGAGGTCACAATTTCAGATTCCCGACGCAACTGCTGAATTTGCGTGTGCGCCCATCGAGAAATCCAACTCCGAGTTTATAAAGTGCCTTTTGTGTTCATCAAAAAGACAGAATAGAAAACAGTTTGTGACGGTCCATTTGTTAATTCAGTTAATAAGGTAGCTGGTGTTGGACTATTCCGGATGAAATCAAATGCAAACCCTGAATAAAAGGTGGCCAGACAGTGCAATGCAAAGAGCAGGGCCTGCTAAAGCGACATCACATTTATGCTCAGGTAGGGGCTGTTTCTATGGACAGTGTAAAGAACTTAATGGGGAGGGAACAGTTCTGTTAAACCCTTTTTCTTTTACAAATCCTGCAATGACAAGATTCTGTTAAAAATAAAAAAAGGTATGCCACCGGCATTATCATAAAAACTCTGCTTTACAAAGTCCTGATTGTGTCCAGAAAAACAAAATTGCTTTTAGTAACAATATTACATATCCTTCCAATCCCTCCAGAGTATCCAGAATTATCTATCAGCCTTCTTTGACTTACTGTAGGTGCAGATTACCTGAAAGTGCCATCAACCTTCACTTATCAGATTATTTTTTTAATGCCATCACCCAAATCATTTTCCAATATGCACTTATATAAAACTGTCCTTCTCTGCCAAATTTTGCTCACTGTTGATCTCACAGTCCTGATTTCAAGTTACTTTCAAATTTCTGATGCACATTGAAGTTTCATTCTAATAAGACCAGGTGAACACCACACCATAGTGGTTAGTACTACATGCCTTTCTGGGTCAGTTGTCCATGCCGAGTTTGCACATTTTCCCCATCTGAATGGATATTCCTCTGGGCATACATAGATTGAACTTTTGACATTGGGGGGAATTTGGATTTTTAGAAGACATTACATTTATGTAGCTCTTTTCTCACTACATAAAGCAGTACAGTCACTTCCACCACCATCAATGTGTAGCATCCATCCCATTCAGTTTTCAGAATGTAATGTGGACTGTTGACAGCATTAACAGCTGTAAGAGTATCTAAGCAAGAACGACACTTTAAACAGTTGTACGGTATTTAACAGAATACAAGTCAGCTGTGATGCCAAGGGAGGACACTGAGAAAATGTCAAGGCTAGGTGACGATTGACTTATTTCAAGGCAAAGTAGGTTTGACAGATGACTTTCTGTTGGTGCTGCAGTATGTGATGACAGGCTTGTTGGAAAGGGAACTGGCTGAACCCGCAATTTTCACAGGGCCCGTACTATTTACTGTAACAGCAATCATGTTGCTACATGTACCAGGGGACAGTGGCTACCGGCTCAGACATTGGTACCTTAAGCCTCTCCAACCATGTGCTTACATGTCATGCAGAGCCGACCACGGACTCCTCACATTCAGCTAAGGTGCAGGTGGTGGCGTGTGGATGCATTAGGTGAGGGGTGCTCTGCCAGCCAATGAGGTTCTGCTGCGTTCCGATTGCGGATGTTGGAGGGTCATTGGCATGGTCCATATAGGATTGTTTCAGGGTGACATGTTCATAACACAAACATTTACAAGAGGATTGTGATTTATTAAGGAAAACCGCATACAAATGTAAGTACGCCAGGTTTCATCTTTTTTTTTTTTTTCTTCTGGTGTATACATTAAGGATCATGAGGGCAAGGTCCATGGTGGTGCAAATATTTTTTTAGAGACAGAGAGGGGGAGAGAAAAAAAATATATCTATATCTATATCTATATCTCTATCTCTCTATATCTATAGTTATAGTATGAAAGAACTCAAATCCACTGGCACTTACCATCTCAAAAACAATACAATTCCGTAGAACACATGGACACGTGGAGAACTGATGTAGCAGAAATGCATCCCACTTGAATGTTTGTCCTTGAATGCTGGCATAGTAAGACTTCATAAGGACAAATGGATAGGACATTACACAAGCAAATTTCTATACAGTTGCACGCAAAATGTTTATATGATACTAAAGTCAATGGAGATCTATTAAGACGTAATGTAAAAAGTGTAAGGATAGCTAATGACTCTAGTCAGTCTAAGATGATGTAAAAATATGGTTAAAAATAGTAAATTGAAGAAAGAAAAAATCTCCGATGGAACCATAAACCACAGGTGCTGCCACTGCTGCATCGACATTGAGAGATGTCTGCACAAGTGTGGAGAGCCCTATGCTGGGCTGCTGTTTCCTAGGGTTTCTAGGTTGTTCCCTGCCGTGTGCCCAATGCTGTTTCAACTGTGACTGCCAGCTTATTTTGAATAACAAAAGGGTAGATTTAGAAAAATGAATGAACTTTTAGAAATGACATTACTATATGCATGTGGAAAAAACTGGATGCCATCATAAAAAAAAAAATCCCTTCCAGGAGGCGTTCTCAGAGCACTTTTACACACAGGCTCATTGCTCTCCACAGTGTGCTATAAACAGCCTTCTTTTCGGCCTGCTGCTATCAGGCAATTCAGTGCTTCTTCCCGACATCCAGACTTGCAAACAACTCTTAAGCACACAATTTTTTTACCCATCTATTGTTATTTGTACTGTGATTCTGTGTCTTAAGATTTCTCTTGTTGCATGCATCTAACATTTCCTTGGGATTAATAAAAGGTTATCTAATCTAATTTAGAAGGAAAGAAAAAAAAAACCCTCTGTGGTGACCTGTGGAGTGCTGCCTCCTGCCTTGTGCCCAGTGCTACTGGGATAGGTTCCAGTTCCCAGGTTAAAAGGGTTGGAGAACATGGTGTTACTTCTACATTTGCCTCCAGTGTTCATGATCCCTGTGATGACTTGTGCACCATTCAGGAATACCTGCTGCCCTCAACCTGTGGACACTAAGATAAGCTCTAGACAATCTTGACTAATAACTAGTTAAAGCGGCTTAAGAAAAAGGATTTTCTCCTATGCTGAACATGTTTGTATGACAAAAGAACCCCACATGGAACACAGTCCAAGTGACACTGAAGTGGACCAATGCTACTGGCCTGTGTTATAACTTACATATGAAGGGGAGCAAATCACTCTATCAAGCTTTCGATTCAATTATAAAGAGAGATTCTTCAGCTGGAGAAATGCTTCCTGGATTCCTTCTTCAATGTACTGCCTGTTAATTTCCAACGGGCTGTTGCCTCGTTTTCTTTATTGAATCCAAAAATCAAACAATCAAATCATCAATCAAGTGACAAATGAGAAACGACAATGTGAATACAATGGCAGAAATTGTTAATCCTTTTATACTTGGTCACCAAGTGTCACAGTATACTCAAGTATTACAATGCACAACATGAAAATTAAAAGACAGCAGTTCCTGGGTTGCATATTTGAACAAAAATAATATCAGGACAATTTAAAGATGCCAGTTAACCCTTACGTCTTCAGGTCAAACATGATGCAATTTTGAGCTTGAAACGAGTAAAGGTCCCCTAAATGTCACCTGTTCAACCCATAAAAACATTGCTAATGTCATCTATTCTAAAAAGGTATGATTATCTGTAGTACAGGTTATGATGGTCAGTCAACACAAAATAAATTTCAAAAGTCCAGGGCACTTGAGGGTCCAAAAAAGACCCAAAAAGCACAGCCTCAGGTTAGCATATGAAGATGTTGTATGGATTGAATGAACTTGTGCGTCTGAGATGGGAAAATAAACTTGAGCACCTGGAGAAAAAGAATACACATGGGCATGGTAAGATGTGCAAACCCCACAGACTGCAAATCATGCTGGGATTTAAAGCCAGGCCTTTAGAGTGAGGACTTGGCAACACTGTGAACCATGAAGGGCAGAGTGACGACTCTATGGAGAAGGATCTGTGCCAGTATGTGAAAGGTTGCCAGTTCAAATCCTGGTATTGGCAGAAGGGATCTGACCCTTGAGCAAGCCCCTTAACCTGAAAATTGCTCCAGGGAGCCATACAACGTCTGACCCCGCGTGCTGACCTGGAAAGGTCATGCAAAAAAAAAAACAATTTTCCCAATGGGAGTAAAAGTATATCAAATAAAATAAACTGTGATGTCAAATACTTGACTATTCAAATGCAAAATAAGTAAGTCTATACAAACACACTATAATCCTAGCTTCTCCCAGTCCAGGGTTTGTTCCTGCCTTGCACCCTATGCTGGCTGGGATAGGCTCCAGCACCCCCCACAACCCTGTTCAGGGCCAAGCAGGTTGGAAAATGACCGACAACCCTGCCTTGTACAAACCTACTTCTCCAAACTGCCCTTTTTCCATTAATCCGAAACAGAAAATCCATTTAAGTTTACATCACCTGCTTATCTAATGGACACACTCACTAACTAAAGAGACGGCGAGCCCAATGGCTAAAAACCTTTCAATCCTAGATCATACTATAATGGGCTTTCTTGTAGTTGTAACACCACACAACCATTTCTCCCTACGACCTAAAAAAAGGCCAAGTCTGGCATTTCTGAAGTTAAATCTTGTTCAAATTGTGGCGAGTGGTTGGTTGCCCAAAGCATTTGCTTTAAATTCGTGAAGGTGCACTTACTAATTTTAAATTAGAGTGGATCTCTCCAAGTGGCAACTAATGGAACACAAGTGTAATTTAAAAATAAAAATAAAAAATTCACAAGACACTCCTACTGCATTTCAGAGGTACAGCAATAGCAAAACAAATGGAAATATGTAATAATGTTTGACACGATCTTTTAAGTGAGTGTACTAGTTTAGTTTCCCCATTCACAACAACTTGCAAGGTTGTAAATAACTGAACCAACAGAAATCAACCCATGGTAAGAAATCTTTTGAACAAACTGGACCTTCAACATGCGATTCTAGACATTAGGTAAAAATGAGTGGTATGTCCAAAATGATGTGGACACAATGAAGGTTTGTTAAACGGGGTTGAGGTAAATACATCCAAGAGGGTGCCTAAACTTCAACCACCCTTTCAATAATCAACACTGGTAGGAAGTCAATAAATGCAAATATTCCTATAGTAGTTCCCAAATTCAGAAATGGAGACCCCCTGGGCTGCAGGTTTTTGCTCCTACCAACTTCTGTTTTTATGTGGACCCCTAGCCTAATTAAGTGACCTCTTATTTCCCAGTTTCTGT
>NW_024379873.1:0-15021 GCF_016835505.1 Polypterus senegalus
CCCGCTACCCCGAAGTGTTTTTGGATTAAAGGAGGCCAAATATTTAGGCTACCTCGTGGGACAAGGACAGGTGCGGCCACAGAGCTCCAAAGTGAAAGACATCTTAGAATGGCCCGTCCAGTACCAAGAAACAGGTGCAGGCTTTCTTGGGGCTTGCGAGTTACTACCGCCGGTTTGTTCCCGCTTCTCGAAAGAGCAGCACCCTTGACTGACCTGACAAAAGGGCTCCCTATACGTGGTGTGGACCGACAAAGCAGAACAGCGTTCAGTGACCTAAAGAAGGCCCTAACGTCGGCACCTGTATTACGGACGCCCGATTTTGGGCTCCCGTTTATTCTCCAGACCGGCGCGGACACAGGCCTGGGTGCCGTGCTGAGCCAAAGCGTCGATGGTGTCGAGCACCCTGTGATGTACCTTAGCGGAAACTGATGGACCGGGAGACCGTGCAGCAGTGGAGAGGGAGGCCTTGGCCATTAAGTGGGCAGTGACCCACCTCCGTTACTACCTGCTGGGGCGCGGGTTCGCTCTGGTGACTGATCACGCTGCACTTCAGTGGATGTCCCTGCACAAAGAGTCGAATCCGCGGGTCACCAGGTGGTTCCTGGACTTACAGCCGTATAAGTTCACTGTCACTTATCGGCGGGCACCCTTCAGGCCAATGCCGATGCCCTCTCTATTATTCACGACCTCTCGGTTAGGTCCGCCCGACCTGGCGGTCCTGGGCTAAGGGGGGATCGTGCCCACTTGCAGTAGCGGTAGGAGGCCGGATTGATTCGACAGCACCTGGGAAACCACTGCGCCAGGGAATGGTGGGGTATTAACTTTCTCCCTCTGCTTCCTCATAGGAAAAAGACCTTCCTGCACCATAGGCATGGATGACCGCAGTCGCGATACTTCCGCCCTTCCTCCGCCATCTTGCCCTGGCGTCATCCTTCCCATCCTCCCTTGCGGTCCTTCCCGACATTCCTCCACTTCCGGCTCCTCCCCAATAAAATGGCGCGGCGCCAGGAGTCGGTGTCGCGCATGAAGAACTCTTTGTTTATGATTTTGACCTGTTTATTTTTCTGTACAATATCGGGGCGGAAAACCCCAACCCTTGCTACTGTCTCTCTGGTCTTTTACAATATATATACTCAGCTGAAAAAGCGTCCTCTGACTTTCAACTGTTTTTACTTTCAGTAAACTTAATGTGTAAATATTTGTATGAACACTAAAAGAGTCAACACCATAAGACATAAACTAAAAATGTTTCACAATGTGTCCCTGAATGAAGGGAGGCTCAAAATCAAAAGTACCAGTCAGTATCTGGTGTTGGCCACCAGCTGCTTAAAGTACTGCAGTGCATCTCCTCCTCATGGACTGGACCAGATTTGTCAGTTCTTGCTGTGAGATGTTACCCCACTCTTCCACCAAGGCACCTGCAAGTTCCTGGACATTTCTGGGGGGAATGGCCCTAGCCCTCACCCTGCGATCCAACAGGTCCCAGACGTGCTCAATGGGATTGAGATCCGGCCTCTTCCACTGCGAGGATGATCAGCTGTCCTTCCTGTCTCCCTGTAGCGCTGTCTTAGCGTCTCACAGTCACGGACATGGCAATTTATTGCCCTAGCCACATCAGCAGTCCTCATGCCTCCCTGCAGCATGCCTAATGCACGTTCACATAATGAGCAGGGACCCTGGGCATCTTTCTTTGGTGTTTTTCACAGTCGGTAGACAAGTCTCTTTAGTGTCCTGCTTTTTAGAACTGTGACCTTAAATGCCTACTTTCTGTAAGCTGGTCTTATTGACTATTCACAGGTGCATGTTAATTAATTGATTATGGTTAATTGAACATGCATAGAAAACATTGTTTAAACCCTTTACAATGAAGATCTGTTAAGTTATTTGGATTTTTAAAACATTCTTGTTGAAATACACAGTCCTGGAAAAAGGAACGTTTCTTTTTTTGCTGAGTATATATATATATATATATATATATATATTGTGGAAGACTGCCGGCTTCCCAGGCGTCCGCACCCCAGGCCGACAGGAGGAGCTCTCCCGACACCAGGATCGTGCCCTGAGGTCCAGCAGGGCCTTATGGACTCTGTAGTGTTTATACACAGCCCTGCTGGATACCTTGGGGACCACCAGGAGTCACTGTGGGGGGACTTGTGGGATCAGTTGTGCCTTATGACCCGGGAGTACGTCACAGTCCGCGTGACGGGAAGGAATGGCGTGCTCGGGGTGATGTGAAAGACTGATTGCCCTGACCGGAAGGAATAAGGAACTGTGGACTGCTGGGACAGGAACACCTCCGGGTCAGGGGCTATAAAGGGCGGTGCCTCAGTCCAGACACTGAGCTGTGCTGGGTGGGAGAGGAGCAAAGTGTCTGGGCAGGAGGAGAGGCTACTACAATATATATATATATATATATATATATATATATATATATATATATATATATTATATATGTATATATATATATATATATTGTCACGCACGCTGAGTAGGAGGCCGGATTGATTCGATAGCACCTGGGAAACCATTCGCGCCAGGGAATGGCGGGGTATTAACTTTCTCCCTCTGCTTCCTCATAGAAAGAAAGACCTTCCTGCACCATAGGCCTGGATTGACCGCAGTGCGATACTTCCGCCCTTCCTCCGCCATCTTGCCCTGGCGTCATCCTTCCCATCCTCCCTTGCGGTCCTTCCCAGCATTCCTCCACTTCCGGCTCCTCCCCAATAAAATGGCGCGGCGCCAGGAGTCGGCGTCAGCGATTATGAACTGTTTGTTTATAATTTTGACCTGTTTTTGCTGTGTACAATATACGGGGCGGAAACCCCAACCCTTGCTGTCTCCTCGGTCCTTCACATCTGGCGTAGCGGCAGGATAGAGATCCCGGAATGACGGAGGGACAGGACCTCAACACGGTGCTGCAGGCAATGAATGACCAGCTCCAGGCGCTGCAGCTGCGCAAGCCGCCACCACCGGGAGCTGGAGGCCACGAAGGCCAGGTTAGTGGAAGCCCAAGGCGAGACCAGACCCGCCCAGGCAGCCGCCCTCCTTTAGTCCGATGGGCCCTTGGGAGGACGCCGATGCCTACCTGGGCATGTTTGAGAGGACGGCCACCCGGACGAGTGGCAGCGGTCAGTGGGCGTCCATCTGGCGCCATACCTGAAGGACCCGCTGGGCCTATTATGACCTCCCTGAGGAGGAGGCGCTAATTACGACCTCCTCAAGCCCGAAATACTGGCCCGCTACGGCATTAGCCGGGCCAGCAGGCGCGAATGGCGGAACTGGGTCTTTGACCCTGAAAAGCCGCTTCGCGCCCAGGCGTTGAGTTCTGGGGCAAGATGGGCGCTGGCTACGGCCAGAGGACCCGGCGGGCGGAAAGTGGTCGGCGGGTGGCCTGTGAAGGCCTGGTCAATGCGATGCCCAGTTCCCTCGCCCAGCAGGTCCGGGACACGCCTACCAGAACATGTCGGGCCTCCTCGACGTCCTGGAGCGTCAGTTGGCGGTCCTCCGACTTGGGGGGTCAGAAAAGCCTGCTCGCGGGAACCGGCAGGGACGGGCGGCCACCCCGAGCCCCCTCGACGCGCTGCAGAAGCGCCAGCCAGAGCCAGAGAGAGGCGGGACCGCCGCTGTTTCAAGTGTGGCGAGACCGGTCACCTGCTGCCAAACTGCCCCATCACACGCCCGGAGCCTATGGACTGCAGCTGGACATCGTCGGAGAGGTATTGTACCCGCCGCATCCCTTGGCGAGTCCAATCACGGGAGTGGTGTTGCTAAATGGGCACGCCGTGGTGGCTTTGTTTGATTCCGCAGCAACATTACCATTGTTGCTCGCCGTTTGTCTTACCGCAACAGTGGTTAAAACAGCATTTGTTGGTCACTTGTGTGCATGGGGGACTAGGTCATATCGTCCGCTCACTGCTATGTCACCTGGAAGGGGAACCAATCCAAATGACGGTCGCTGTGTTACCTGACCCCCCTTCCCAGTGATTTTGGGACAAGACTGGTCTAAAAGAATCAGCGGTAAGCCATTCACCGCTCCGGGGCCTCGTTGGATCTTGTTATGAGGGGAAAAGGCACCCCTCCCGCGCCTCCACGCCGTGCACAAGGGCAGGCCCTATGGGCGCTGGTGTCTCGGGGGACCTTTCCGTGGCTACGGACCTTGACCCGGAAGATTCCGCCGGAGAAGGGACTAGCCAGGGAACTCTTCCCGGGCCCAGGCCCCAAGACCCTCTCGGCGGCCTGGACCATCAATTTCGGTCCACGCCGCCTCCTTTAAGAGGGAGCAGTGGAATGATGACTCCCTGCGCTTTGCCGGAATGCGTCGTTCTGCCTAACAGCTCAACAGCGGACGGATCCACACGCGGGAACCCTTCTTTGTCCTTGAGAATGATCTGTTGTACCGAGTGGCTACCCATGAGGGCGAGGTGCGGAAGTTGTTGCTAATTCCGCGTACCTTCCGGCGGGGGATATGCGAGTTGGCACATGCTCACCTCCTAGGCCCACCTCGGGGCGAAAAACACTGGAGAGGATTAAGCTCCGCTTTTACTGGCCTGGGATCAATGAGGAGGTCCGGCGGTTCTGTCAATCCTGTCCGGAGTGCCAGACCCGCCAGATTCCTAGGAGGGACCGTGCTCCTCTAGTCCCTATTCCCCTCGTGGACATCCCCTTTGAAAGGATAGGGGTCGATTTGGTGGGACCCCTGGAGCCCTCAACCCGTGGCCACAAGTATATCCTAGTCATGGTGGACTATGCCACCCGGTACCCAGAGGCGGTTCCCCTGCGCTCCGCTAATACTAAAAGCATCGCACGGGAACTGGTTAATTTGTTTTCACGCGTGGGCATACCCAAGGAGGTCCTCACGGACCAGGGTACGCCCTTCACTTGGATACGTTCAAGGAGGTAGC
Source organism: Polypterus senegalus (assembly GCF_016835505.1). NCBI lineage: Eukaryota > Metazoa > Chordata > Cladistia > Polypteriformes > Polypteridae > Polypterus > Polypterus senegalus. The sequence continues at coordinate 4,902 of NW_024379873.1, forward strand.
CAAATTACTGCAGATAAAGCACCTGAAAGCCAGTCTATCACCCGCAAACTGACGGGTTGGTCGAGCGTTTAATCAGGCGCTTAAGCAGATGCTCCGGCAAGGTAGTCAGCGGACGGCAGGAACTGGGACCAGCTCCTCCCGCTCGTGCTTTTTGCCTACCGGGAGGTACCCCAGGCCTCTACAGGCTTCTCCCCATTTGAATTGCTATACGGGCGACAACCCGGGAATCCTCGACATCCTAAAAGAAGGCTGGGAGGCCGAGGCTCTTCCCTCCTCTAACATTTTGGAGTACGTAGCGCAACTGCGCGACCGACTCACAAAGATCAGGCCCCTCCTAAAAGAGCACGTGACTCGTCGCAAGCAGCGCAGGCCGGTGTTACAACCGCAACTCCGTCCTCAGGGAGTTCCGCCTCGGGGACCGAGTTATGGTGCTCGCCCCGACCTCCCACTTTCGAAGCTGCTCGCTCACTGGCAAGGGCCTTACGAGGTTAAGGAGAGAAGGACTCGTCGACTATTTGGTGAAACAGCCCAATCGTCGACCGAAAGTGAGAGGATCTATCATGTCAACCTGTTAAAGCCCTGGAGATAGAGAGGAGCTCCCAGCTCCCATAGGTCACTCTCCCTTTCGCAAGCACAACTGCCCTTAACCTCGGGAAGAGCTGACCCCCAAGCAGCGGCAGGAGTTAGCCCAAACACTCCGAGCCATCCCGAGGTAGTGGCGAGTCACCCGGCCGGACGCGCTGATTGCCGCGATATAGTCACGGAGCCGGGTAATCGTCCGGAGAGGCCCTACAGACTCCGGAGGCAAAGCAGCGCAGAGGTCGAACTGGAGGTGAAACGTATGTTGGACATGGACATAATTGAAGAGAGCCATAGTCCCTGGTCCAGCCCTATTGTCCTCGTCTCCAAGCCAGGCGGCTCCTGGAGGTTCTGTAATGACTTTAGGCGTCTGAATCAGATCTCCAAGTTCGATGCCTACCCCATGCCCCGCATTGGCGACCTCCTTGGCGGCTGGGTACGGCTCGTATCTGACTACCCTTGACATGACAAAAGGGTATTGGCAAATTCCTTTAACGGCATCCGCAAGGAGAAAACGGCCTTTAGCACCCCTAGCGGGCACTGGCAGTACAAGGTCCTCCCATTTGGGCTGCACGGGGCTCCGGCGACCTTCCAACGTCTGGTAGATAGAGTGCTGAAGCCCCACCAGTCCTATAGTGCCGCCTACCTGGATGGCGTTGTCATCTATTCCGGCACCTGGGAGGAGCATCTACTGCAGGTCGCAGCTGTCCTCCGAACACTGGCTAAAGCCGGCCTCCGCATAAACCCCGGAAGTGTTTTTGGATTAAAGGAGGCCAAATATTTAGGCTACCTCGTGGGACAAGGACAGGTGCGGCCACAGAGCTCCAAAGTTAAAGACATCTTAGAATGGCCCCGTCCGTACCAAGAAACAGGTGCAGGCTTTCTTGGGGCTTGCGGTTACTACCGCCGGTTTGTTCCCTCGTTTCTCGAAGAGCAGCACCCTTGACTGACCTGACAAAAGGCGCTCCCTATACGTGGTGTGGACCGACAAAGCAGAACAGCGTTCAGTGACCTAAAGAAGGCCCTAACGTCGGCACCTGTGTTACGGACGCCCGATTTTGGGCTCCGCTTATTCTCCAGACCGGCGCGGACACAGGCCTGGGTGCCGTGCTGAGCCAAAGCGTCGATGGTGTCGAGCACCCTGTGATGTACCTTAGCGGAAACTGATGGACCGGGAGACCCGCACGCGGCAGTGGAGAGGGAGGCCTTGGCCATTAAGTGGGCAGTGACCCACCTCCGTTACTACCTGCTGGGTCGCAATTCGCTCTGGTGACTGATCACGCTGCACTTCAGTGGATGTCCCTACACAAAGAGTCGAATCCAGCGGGTCACCAGGTGGTTCCTGGACTTACAGCCGTATAAGTTCACTGTCACTTATCGGCGGGCACCCTTCAGGCCAATGCCGATGCCCTCTCTCGTATTCACGACCTCTCGGTTAGGTCCGCCCGACCTGGCGGTCCTGGGCTAAGGGGATCGTGTCACGCACGCCAGTAGGAGGCAGCGGATTGATTCGATAGCACCTGGGAAACCATTGCCCGCCAGGGAATGGCGGGGTATTAACTTTCTCCCTCTGCTTCCTCATAGAAAGAAAGACCTTCCTGCACCATAGGCTGGATTGACCGCAGTCGCGTACTTCCGCCCTTCCTCCGCCATCTTGCCCTGGCGTCATCCTTCCCATCCTCCCTTGCGGTCCTTCCCGCATTCCTCCACTTCGGCTCCTCCCCAATAAAATGGCGCGACGCCAGGAGTCGGCGCGATTATGAACTGTTTGTTTATAATTTTGACCTGTTTTTTGTGTGTACAATATACGGGGCCGGAAACCCCAACCCTTGCTACTGTCTCCTCGGTCCTTCAATATATATATATATATATATATATACACACACACACCATATTTACCGTGTACCACGCTCACATTTTTCCCGAAAATTAGCATTAGAAAATCAGGTGCACGTCATACGATGAAATGTAATTCTGTAATATTTACTTCTGCTTGGGCTTGCTCACTCACTCTCTCGTTCGCTTGCTCATGCTCTCTCTCGCTTTCAGCTTACTCGTGCACTCACGCTCTCTCTCATTTGCTTTTCCCCGCTCTCTCTCTCACTTCGCTTGCTCGTAGCGTACTCGTGCTCTCTCTCTCTCGCTTGCTTGCTCGCTACTTTCGCTCTCTCTCCTCCTCGCTCGCTGCGTGCACTCACGCTCTCTCTTTATCTCGTGACTCTCGCTCTCTCTCACTTGCTTGCTCGCACACTCGCGTTCTCTCGCTCGCTTGCTCGCGCACTCGCGCTCTCTCTCTCATGCTCTCTCTCTCTCGCTCGCTTGCTCGTGTACTCACGCTCTCTCTTTATCTCGCTCACACGCGCACTCGCGCTCTCTCTCTCTCATTCACTGGCTCACGCACTCGCTCTTTCTCGCTCACGCTCTCTCTCTCTGAACACTTCCTATACAATCACATAACGTCGTCGTGGGGCAAAACGATTTTCCGATTTTCTTTGTAAAATTAGTGCTGTCTTACCACGATATGCGTGTGGTACATGAGTAAATACAATATATATATATACACATACACACGCATACACAAGGAATTTATTTTCATTCTACTTCAACAATTTGGACTCTACAGGACTACCTCAATGCTCAATCACCCATTGTATACAGCTTTGTCTGCTGAACAACCAAAGAATTAGAAGATGCAGACCTGAGAGTGAAAGCTAACATGGACGGAGTAAGTCAGTCCCAAAGATATGTGGGTGCAATAGCAGCAAGACACTTGTATACAAGTAGCAGAATCATATGTTGGATCTGCTCTTTGCAGGTAACCAATGTAACAAATAAAGCAAAGTGGTTATCTGGGAATGCTTTCCATATATTAGTATGTACATATGCAGAGCTAACTTCTAGGTGGTCCTTTTGATGGAGATGACCTCTACAGGTGCAAAGCATTTACACTTCATAAATTGTTTCATACACTTAAAATGAGACAGTGAGCTCTTACCTTCTAGCAGGTCTCTTGCCAGACCAGGTTCTGCCCCTGTGGACCGAACAAAGTCTGACAGGACTGCATCCATATCAGAGTCATGTGATCATGTAGAGGCACTGCCCAGCCCTTAGCAAAACCCGTGGAAGTCGCCAGCCTTTCAGGCTCTCATCTGAAACAAAAGATGAAAGAAACCCATTTATTAAAGCATGCACAATCCAAATGTTACAACTTTGAAAATCGAAGACACCGAGCTTAAAGGATCATCTTGGAAAAGCACTGGACATCTCAGGATTGATCAGAATCTTTTGATGCCTAAACTAGATTAAGTAGGTATGAAAATTAATGAATAAATAATCCTAAATACAGTTTTTATATTAAATGCACTTAGTGCTGCAAGTGAAAAAACAATGATCTTCTTTCATTTTAAAAAACTTAAATGCGTGAAGACCGATATTTAGTATATAAGGCAATATATACTGTACAGCATCCAGTGGATTCAGAAAGTATTCAGACCCTTAATTCAGTACTTTGTTGAACCACAATGATAGCTAGGAGAGTGTAGAGGCAGTCAGTCAGTCATTTTCCAACCCGCTATATCCTAACATGGTTCACCGACAAAAGTGCGATAGACATATGCACCCCGACAAAACCGTGACGGACAAATGAGCGCCGACAAACCCGCTAACTGGTTTTCGACAAATGTGCGCCGACAAAATCACGAGAGAGGCCAAGAAAGTGGGACGCCCTTGCTGCAATTCTTCCTACATATGCAGGGCGTGATCTTAAGGACTATCTGCGTGCTGTGCTGATGGCATGCCGCATCTCATAATATTGACTTCTAAAATAAACATTATTATATATGCTTTAAACCAGTAATTCATAATTAATGAAACTTCGCGATTTTGTCGGCACCGATTTTGACTGGCTAGTTTTAATCGGCGCTGTTTTGTCAGTGTGCATATGTCTATCAGCGCAAATTTCGGGTCACATCCTAACACAGGGTCACAGGGGGTGTGTGCTGGAGCCAATCCCAGCCAGGCATGAACAAACCCCAGGCAGGGCACCAACCCTCTGCAGGGCACACACACACACACACACACACGCACACACACCAAGTACAATTTGGAATCACCAATGCACGAGAAACCTGCATGTCTTTGCACTCTGGGAGGAAACGAGATGCGAGGAAACCCATGCAGACACAGGGAGAACATGCAAACTCCAGCAGGGAGGACCGGGAAGCGAACACAGGTCACCTTACTGTGAGGCAGCAGCGCTACCACTGCGCCAACGTACCTCCCTCTTTTTTCTCCTGCTTTCTTTTAATCTTCTGATGTTTTGTTTCTTTTCATCATTTTTTTTTTAGTTTAACTAGGAAGTAATTTGCTGTGTAACCTTGACTTAACTGTGAGGAAAATAAATAAATAAATAATCTTGATTACTCTCAGACACAAGCTTAAGCCATTGTGTGAGGTGGGAGAACAGTTTTTTTTATATTTGCTTTGACATTCCAGCTTACAAAGTTCAATGGTTAGTCAGATTAATACTGTCTCTGAACATTTGGGAATCTTAAATAAAAGTAGTAGTAGATTTAGCTTTAACACTGATTTAATATTGTTATTGCTGACTATTATGTCTAAAGAGTTATCATTATGTTGGCACATAAGGGGTTAAAAAATTTGATAAATAGTAACTTGCTCTCTTTCCTTTCTCCATCCACCCCACCAGCTTGCGCCCCCAAAAGAGGTTAAACCACACTTTCTAGAGACCAAATCCTCTGACATGCCAAGAGTCAGGGTTTATAAAATGCAAATTTGGTATAGACATTTCCTTAAGTTACGGAAAGGTTCAACCATCAAATCCTAAGCAGACTTATTTGGTGTTGTCATCTTAGTGTCTCAATGGAGTGAACAGAAAATCTTATTTAAGTGAGGAATTCTATGACACATCAGTCCCGTTAGTCACATTCTGATGTCCATCCATTCATCTCTCTGTCTTCTAAACCAGGTTGTTCTATACCTATAACAGAACAATCTGAATCTACTAATGGTATGAAAATGAAGTAATTAGTAGTTTTGATCATACCCTTCATACAGCGTTGCTCAGTATTACAAGGAAATATAGCCAAGGATATTTCTTTCTTTCACTGTACAGAATTTTATAAATGTATGAAGGTCAATATTTAGTGAATAAAGCAATATAAGATATATCTGGACACTGCATCTAGAGATTGCATTAAGTGCATGCATTAGCCACCGCCAGCAGTTAGAGAGGAACAGAAGTAATTGAGTAAGAAACTAAACAATGTTAATACATCAATAAAGATAAAGTACATATGTCTAAAGCAGAGTATCATTTTATGAAGATTAAGAAGCTGACGAGCATCATCACTTTAGTCTTAAACTGACCCATGGAGTGAGTTATAGGGGACAGGAAGCATAAAATGAGTAAATTTGCTGATTAATAAAACAGAAGAAGATGTGAGATGCACGCAGCACAATTGTCTTCCTTTCGTTCATCTCCCGTGTGTTGAGCAGTAACGCTGTGCCCTATTTCACAACACCAGCAGGAGTAACACATTTCTGAAGAGAGACACTATCTGTTCACTTTTTATGAGTAATAAGCAGATGAAACATCACTGCTAGACAGAAGAAATTTTCAAGAACATGTTATTTAAGGTGGCAGCATAGGAAGAAGACTTTCCACAGAATTTATTAGGTTGTGAAACAACCACATAAACCTCTGCATCAAATGATGAAGCAAAAGGGAATCTCCATTAGGACAGCGTTTATCTATTTGACATTAAAGCTTAGTCATCTGGCATGATAAAAAAGTGATCAATTTGTTAAATGTTGGAGTAAGCTTTTGTACAGTAAGGCTCTAATGGTGCATTAGTCACGTAAATTATAACATAGCATAACATTCATAAACCTGCTTAAGTCCAGCTTAGGGTTGTGAAAAACCAGAATCTATCCCAGTCACACTGCTCAATAGGCAAGAGACGGTTTGAACAGGCATACCCATTCATGTACCCACTCTCCGAAATAAAACAAGGACAATTTAGAGCCACCGATTATGTGAATTTCCCCTTGGGATTAATAAAGTATCTATCTATCTATCTATCTATCAATTAACCAAACACATACATTATTTTGGGATATGGAAGAAAATATCCATAGAGGCAGCCCAAACACAAGGCTGCCACAAAACTACTGTATATTGGGAATGTTGGACAGATCTCTTTAGCTGCCCCCTGATCCTATAACACATCAAGGAGGCCAAAAAAAGTACAAAAAACGATTATTGATCATAAAAATAAACAATTATGCAGGTGAGGAATACACAAAAGTGCAGAAGAGTGTGAAAACAAAGGACAACAAATAACCTACCATGATATTTGGCTTTCTTAAAGAGTATTTGCTCCTGTCTAATTTGCCAAAGTAACACCAATTACCCACTTCACACTTCACAACTGTGAATACTACCTTTCGCTATCTAGAAACCTTGAGCTAGGCATTGCTTCCTGACATGTACCAGGGATTTGGTGGCCATTTCCAAAAATAAGGATACTGAATACATGGTCATGGTGAAAGGACCATATATAACGGGACTTCTTGTTACCAGTCAGGACTATAAAGTGGGTAGAATAGGGGAACCAGCCATCTGTGATAGTACAGTCCCCCTGACACGCTAGATGGTAGCACTCCTGGGCCGGTGCACCCATGCATAACCCCGTATGATGTTATGATGGAAGCTGTGGTTCCATTGACAACCCTGCTGAGTGCCATGGGTGCCAGGGGAGCAGTAGGGAAGAATTATACCTATTTTGAGGGGCTTCTGCCTGACCTGGAAATACTGTCATCATGGGTCCAGCATAAAAATGGACCACATCGCTACAGCTGGGAGGTGTGGATGAACAGACAAAGGAAGGAGTTAAACTATTTTGTGTATATTGTGCTGTGCTGGGCTGGGCTAAGTGACAATGAGCCTTTTCAAGGTACTTTTGTAAAATTAAATAATTTTAAATGAAATGTCTGACTGACTGTGTATAATAATATATATATATATATATATATATATATATATATATATATATATATAGATAGATAGATAGATAGCTAGATATATCTATATATATATCTCTATATATATATATATCTCTCTCTATATATATATATATATATATATATCTATATATATATCTATCTATATATCTATATATATATATATATCTATATATCTATCTATATATCATATATATATCTATATATATATCTATATATATCTATCTATATATCTATATATATATCTATATATATATATATATATATACACTAGGGGCTGTAGACCCTACTGGCTTCAGCCCACACCACAACTCTGCCCCTCAAGTTGTGAAATTTCTGAACGATGCTAAGGAGAGGCGGACGGATAAGCTGCTGGCTGTCTGCTAGCTGCTACCGAGGCGTGATCTGCATGTCGCTGCATGTCGATCATTTAAAAAGCCTGTACAGCAGCTGCCCTTTGTTTCACTTCCTTGTCCCGTGGACGCTAAAGTCTCTCCCGAAATTGTTTGTAAGTAGTGAGTGACATGAAGTCTGGGACTTCAAAGTATTCCCTGAGATGATAAAATCTCACCAAAAATGTTTTATATAATAGATAGATATATATTAGCCATGGCACCTCTTGAAGACAGGTAATAGAATTGTTTGTAAATTTGCTGTCTCTTGCCCTATATGTAACTTCTCTTCACTGACACTCCCTCTCTCAAACACTTTCCATAAAGCCAACTTCTCATACTCTGTCATTATATTTGAGGTGCCTTTCTGCCTTTTGTTGAGTTTTATACTTTTAAGTCAATGATGGCAGATCTCTCAGAGTGCCTTCAGCCTTTTCTCCTCTCATGTGTCTCACACTCGCAGTTCCTCCTCCGATCGTCACCAAAGCCAAACTGTCCAATCTGATTGCTCTGTAGAACTGGACATGCACAGACCCTAGTGTGTTATTATATACTGCTACAGCATTATTATTGAAAAATATTTACAAATAAAAAAAAAACACAAGTTGACTAATTTTCTGTTTTCTATAACCTCACTGAATTTCAATGAAATCTGCCATACCATTTTAGATTTCAGAATATTTAGTGTTCAATTATTGGTTGTTTTAACCTCTAAATATTGATATATCAAACATGTTTTTGCTTTCTTAGTGGCACCTACTCCCATAGTACTTATTTAAATCATTTTACTAAGGGTGAAGTGCTGTGATCTACAATGTGTTGCATGAGGGCCAACAAAATTTTTTACTTTTTACATCAACAAAACACACATTATCTTGCACTATACAGAGCGTGTGGAACCAACCTATCATCAGCATACTGCACTACAGCAATTGGTCACATTGCCTCATTCTGCAATTTTTATCAACAAATGTGTCAACCTCTAGTTTGACTTATTGCATATTGACAGACATGCCATTGGCAAATCTTTATTCAACCGAACAAAAAATCAACCTCTTTCCACACTCACTGCAGCTTTGTTGTTTATCTGCTCTGGGGCAAAGCCCATCGGCCTGTACATTATATCCCTGGGGAAAGGCTATGCAGAGTCTACCAGCAAATTACATACTCTATTGCTATTGTGGCATTTTTTATGTCCTCCTGCAGGCCAGACTCAGCTCTCAGGTCCTGCCAAACTCCCAAAAAGGGGGACAAATCAACGTCCACTCAAAGGGGACATCTGATGGGGGCAGTGAAATCAAAGCCAGGCTTCTGGCCCCCTTTAAATGGGAACAGCTTCTGGATCAAATCCCTTGAGAACTCCTCAGGCTGGGCTTTCTAGAACAGTTTTTAATGCTGGTACAACCCCGCTAATTCTAGTGGAACAAATAGTCTGTCCTATGTGATTTTGATTTGTCATGAAATGGTAATTTTTTTAGACTTATGGTATGTTAAAGTTGTTTTCCACCTCTAGGGGTTTTGACACATTAAATTTAAATTTTGCTTTGATTTTGAAGTACTTATTTGAGATGGTGCACTGTTTTCAGGAGCCACAGTTTAACATTTGTTTAATTGTTGCCTGGGAAAAATGCAGAAGAGACAGGTGTGATGTCATCAGAACAAGTAGCAATATCTGTAAAATTATATGAATGACATCATTTATGAAACCTATTGTTCGTTTATATATTAATCTGAAAAACAAAATAGAGGATGCTTGTTTCTGTTTTGACAGGAAGATCACATTGTATAGGTTAGGTGCAGAATAGACACAGGGGTCAGTTTTTAGGGTTAGGTTTGGTTTACTTTATTAGCACCATAGGTAAATTGTGTTGCAGTACAAGATTGACTGTCCTTTTTGACAACAAATGATTAAAAGCAGACACACACACATAGAATTCCATTTAAGTCGATAAAAACATGTTAAAACAAAGGTTTAAATTAAACCCAAAATAATACATATAAAAAATAATAATTACTAAATCTAAGATTCATTGGGTTGTGTGATTATTGGTGGAACAAAGCTATTTTTATATCTTTTTTTTCTGCTTTTGGGAACAGTAAACTTT
>NW_024379874.1:0-46932 GCF_016835505.1 Polypterus senegalus
CCAGGAGCTGCTCTAGGAGGCTTGGGGGCCTTATTTGCCCTATAACCGGGAAAGTTCGTCAGAGGAAGAAGCGATGGGCTTCCGGGGTGAAGAAAAGAACTTTACCTGATCCGGAAGTGATATAGGATCACATGGACTGGGGATTGGGAACACTTCCGGGTCAGGGAATATAAAAGACTGTGGGCTCCCAGATGGCGAGCTGAGCTGGGTGGTAGGAGGGCAATGCGTCTGGCAGTGGGTATTGATTTATTATTGTAGTATTGTGTTGATTTATGAGTAGTGTGGAGTTGAGGGTGCTTAGTGCACATTATTATAATAAAAATAATTATTGTAGCTCTTTTACCTGGTGTTTGGCGTGTTACCTGAGGGTTCAAAGGGAGCGATGGCGCCCCCTACTGCTACACTGGCGTAGTCGGCAGGATTCTCTGGCCATCTGTTGGCAGTGGACCTGAATTCTAAACAAATATTGTGTATTCAGGCGACCCTAAGAAGGTCTCACTGGAACATACAGAGGTGGGAAGCGCTACCCACTCTACTGAGAGCGCGCCACACAAGAGGCCTCCTTCAACATCGAATGATGGGGTAAAATCTGGGAAGAGGAATGAGGATCGCAAGGAAACAGGCCGTAGATGATGCGCTGAGTACGCGGGACCTACCTGACGTGCTTTGGAAGACCGGGCAATAATTGAAGCCGAAAGGGCCTGTGCGTTACAGCAGCGGGATGGCTGCCGGACATTGGACACAAAGGACTACCTATGTGAACTGAAAAAACGTAGTCAAGGTTCAGAGGTAGATGCCGAAGAAACGCCCGAACCGCCGGGAATTTATTATTCCTATTTTTCAGAAGCCTGTCTTTTCGTTTCTGACTCACGAGTCGGAGAAATACTTCCCACCCTAGGCAAGATGGCTGCGATAACGAAGAGGCTAGCCCATGTAGGAATCGAAAACAGGGGATCCTATTCGACGAACAGAGTAATGTGAACTATCCCGGAGCTGGCTGGGAACACCTAAAGGACTACAGTCGATCATATGACCATGAGGGTCATCCTCCATTCGCCGAAAGTGGGCACATGATTTCTCCAAATGGATTATGGGGAGGAGAAGGTCGACAACAGTCCGGAGGTGAGGTCTCCGCGTTCCTCGATGGAATCGAGCTCCCTGAAGGGAAGGGGGAGGCATGCAAAGCAGCGCCAGCTATAACTGGAAGTAAAGAGGGACGGGACGTGACTGAACTTTCCACTGATAAAATAGAAAAGGAGGATCGCTGGCCCTCCTAAAATAAGAGACTCCAAATCCCAAGAGCCTTTGGCGACCCAACAGAACACGTGCCGGGGAGGACGTGCGAGTTGCCTCCCGGCCGCAGGTAAGGAAAAGGCGGAAGCAAAATTACCTCCGGCCAAATTTATTAACTGTGAACATGCGGGATCTCGAGAAGTATCTCCGAGCCCGTATACAGTTTCTTTCAGGGTTTAAAGGAACTGAAGGATCGAGTGGAAGAGCTGGGAGCAACGCGGCGGCGCCACTGAAGGATTTAATGAAATATCTACAGCGACTGGGTCGAGAAGCTCCAGTGATGATCGATGCGGGAATACAGGTGAGTCCGGCCCGTATCGTACAGTATAAAGGGACACAGTGCGAACAGGTACCGCGCTTAATAAGCAGCAGGTGTCAAAGCACAGTGTGCCTGACAAGAGATTATGGCGTGATGACAGATGGGGCGGGGGAAGCACCGATCGAACCGGTACAGCTGAAAAGTGCTGTTACCCAGAGCGATGCGGGGCTGATGACGCCACCTCCTAAGAAACACAGATAGAGTCGTGACTATGGGGGCTAGGGTGGGCACTGCCCCCAGAGAAGCCATGCCCACCCTGCAGAAATGCTCTGTCTGTCCAATGAAAACTCTGGAGAAGAATAACATTTGATTTTCACAGTTCACTTCGCCGCACATTTTGCAACACGTTTTGAACCTGTTGACTGCATTCTTTAATTAAAACAGCGTATACGTTCCAATCTTCTTTTATTTTCTGGTTGGTAACACCAAAGGCTATGCATAGGTGGCTTATTAAAAAGCAGACATCTTCAACCTCTGTCCCTCCGCGAGCTGCTGGCTCCATGGTTGAGCCCAGCACCGCTGCTACCAACACGCAACACAGCGCACCCACGTCGGGAACTGAAACTCCAAAAGATGTAGATAAGCCTACACAATCCTCCAGCTCTGCGCCCTTGTCGGGTACTCCAAACCTCTGCCTTCAACAAAATATACAGTCCGGTCTGCCTGACTTAAATATGGATAGCCCATCCCAGCCCATTTTAATTAATTATCCCAAGCGCACATTCGGAAAGACACTCAGATGTTTTAGTGCAAGCTGGTATCAGTCTCGACCATGGCTTGAATATTCTGTTGTCCGTGATGCCAGCTTTTGCTTTGCCTGCCGCAAATCTAGTGTTTCCAATTCAGACGCGAGGACATATTCACCAAACACGGCTACACTAATTGGAAAAAAGCTCTAGAAAAAGACGGTGGCGGCTTCCACAAACACGCGTCTAGTATCCCGCACGTCAGAGCCATGTCTGCATGGCAAGAGTATCAGCGCGGGCAGAGGCGGGTGAAAGCATAGTTCAACTACTGGGTCCAACCCAGATAGAAAAGAATAGATATTATGTGAAAAGCATTGGGGAGGCCGTTCAGTTCCTTGCAGTCAATGAACTGGCTCTGCGTGGTCACAATCACGAAGGTGGGGAGGAGGAACTTTTCCTTAAGTTCTTTGATTACACAATCAAAAAAGATGCCAAACTTGCAGAAATTGTAAAATACATCCCAGACAACGCAAAATACACATCCAATGTAATTCAAAATGAAATAATTGAGACTCTTGCCAAAATGGTGGTAAAAGATATCAGGACCAAATATGAAAAAGCTGACTCTCCTGGATTTTGCATTAAAAGTGATGGTACCAGGGATCGCTGTAACATTGAGAATTTGTCTGTAGTGATTAGATTTGTCCAGAACTCCATCCCTGAAGAACACCTGATTGGCTTAATTGAACTGAATCAGCTTGATGCTGAATATATTTGTAACCAAATTCTGTCACATCTCTCTGAGTTAGGTTACAGCCCAGACAATTTAGTGTGTCAGTGTTTTGATGGTGCTTCTGTCATGTCTGGGGCAAGGGTGGTGTCCAGGCTTTGTTACAAAACAAAGTTGGTAAGTATATTCCATATGTACACTGCTACAACCACCAGCTCCATTTAGCAGTGATACATGCAATGGAATCAGAACCTCTGGCTAAGAAGTTCTTTGACTGGTCAAATTCATTGAACACATTTTGTCACAGACATTATGTTTCACACACATACAATATACCCACACTGAAAAGACTTCTAGAAATATGATGGACCAGTCATTATGATGTCACAAAGTCCATTGTCAACAATGAGGAAGCTATAAGGGGGCTTCTCTCAGAGGTAGCAGAGGCTGACACTGCCCCTTTTGACATTTGCATAGAGGCATGTGGTCTTTTGACCCAATTAAAAAAGCAGAATTTCTTCAATACAGGAAAATTCCTCCTTCATGTGCTTGGTGTGCTGAAACCAGCCAATGCAATTCTACAGGCACATGCAGTGGATTTGTGCACTGCTGGGGAGGTGGTGACAGCTTCACTGGCCACACTGAAGGAGATGAGATGCGACTCATTCTGGGAGGAGCATTTCTCTCAGTGTGAAAGTAGGCCTACCAATTCGCTCAAAAGGAAACGGAAAGTTAATTCACAGCTTGATGATAGTATTGTCGTGTCTACGCTTGGGCATGGTGACTCTGATGAACAAATTGCTCCTAATCAGACTTTTAAAAGGGCTATGTTCAGCATTCTTGATAGAGCTATTGTGGAAATGGAGACAAGATTCTCTCAGAGAAATGTTGAATTATTGAGGGCCACATCGCTTCTCCTGCCAAAATCAGAATTATTTCTTGATCATTCTCTCCTGAAACCACTTCAGGCACTTGCAGGCACAGAGCAAAACAGCATGAGCTTGCAAAATGAAATTGCTGTGGCAAAAGCAATGTTGATCAATAAACTGCCAGCTGATGCTAATCTCTCTGAAGCATGCAAACGCATTCAGCAGTACAAAGAGGCCTTCCTATGTTGCATTCGCTATATGTCACAGCACTCATCATTGGTGTGTCTTCAGCTGCATGCGAAAGCTCTTTCTCTACTTTGAACTGCATTCTCACTCCACTCCGCCGAACAATGCTGCATTCAAGGAAGAGAAATTTAGTCATTCTGGCACATGAGAAAAACATCACAGAAAATCTAGACATGAATGAATTTATTTCAGAATTTGCCAAGAGTAACTGCAGACTGGTCCTGTAGATAATATCCAGGTTAAACACTGGAAACTGATATCCTATAGCCTCCCTAATGACTACAATGAGCCACGTTTCTGTTCTTGTTCTCATATATTGTATACATTTCACTTTATTGATATTTACCTTGTAGATGTAGTTCTATATTTGTTCACAAAAAAATAATACAAGTTCCATTGCCTCTGTTAATTTTATTGAACAATAGGTTATGATTTATGCCACAATTTTGCTTTTATATGTTATATAAAACTATGTTGTTATTATTATTTGACCCCCCTACAAAAATGTGGATGGATGGATGGATGGATGGATGGATGGATGGATGGATGGATGGATGGATATTTTCGCCCCCAGACAATCCAAATGCCCACCCACACATGATGTTCTGGTCACACCTCTGTGTGCAAACAGCAAAGGGGCTCCCTTTTCCCAATAGAGAGACTAAAGCTGTGCACCGGCCCCAGAGTAAGCAGGAGATCCCCAAAATACACTGTGGGTCTCCTGACAAGGTGGAAAATAAGGCAGAATATACAGAGACGGACAGTAAACCTCCTTTGGCGGAGGAAAGGGTGGAGCTGACTGAGTTCCGTGGTGTTTTCAGTCGTGGAGGAAGACTACCAGGAGGGCAACGCTTGGTGCTACAACTGTCGCCGCAGGGCCACATATGGCAAGATTGTCCCGGGAGCGGAGGGATATCCGTTAAAACGCCCCCGAGGTTCTCTGGGGAAGATAGACAACACAGCCAAAGCCTGACTTACGGAACCTCCTAGAGGAAAACGTCCCTTGCGGGGCTGGACACTCCGCTCTATTGGACTTCACTAAGGGGGAGGGTACTGTGGTCCATGGCCGGCTTTGTATCCTGGTCAATACCCCCAGGCCCGCCAGAGGGAGCCCTCCCAGTGGCATGGAAGGTCTTCGAATTCCAGCAGAGCCTCATGGACATTGTAGTTTTTATGGACAGCCCTGCTGGATACCGTGGGGGCCACCAGGAGTCGCTCTAGGGAGGCTTGGGGAGCCTTATTTGCCCTATAACCCGGAAGTTCATCAGAGGAAGAGCGGCGGGCTTCCGGGTGAAGAAAAGAACTTTACCTGACCCAGAAGTGATGTAGGATCACATGGACTGGGGATTGGGAACACTTCGAGTCAGGGAATATAAAAGGACTGTGGGAGCTCCCAGGAGGCGAGCTGAGCTGGGTGGTAGGAGGGCAACGTGTCTGGGAGTGGAGGATTGATTTATTATTGGAGTATTGTGCTGATTTATGAGTAGTGTGGAGTTGAGGGTGCTTAGTGCACATTATTATAATAAAAATAATTATTTTAGCACTTTTACCAGGTGTTTGGCGTGGTACCTGAGGGTTCAAGGGGCGATAGCCCCCTACTGCTACAATACACATGGCCACCATTTGTCTACAGAACAACAAGACTGGATAGTAAGGGCAAGGTGACTCACCAACACAATATCAAATCATAGCCCCATGGCTGGCACAGCCACAAAGCACAGGTATACATATTTTTACACAGAAACAAAATAAAAATTAGTTGGAATTGGCAAAAGTAAGCAAATAAATAGGTAATTATAGATAAACATTACATGCAAGTAATTTACATATCATCAGTGTCTTAGATCGCAATTGTCATAGAAATATTCTTGGCATAGAAAACACGTTCTGCTCTTCATTGCTTGGCAAAAACTTTCCTGGGTCTGCTACTTGATAAATATCATTAGCCATTCAATCAGCATACAAAGGCTCCCCAGGTGAGAGAAACATACCAATAATATACTATTTTTTATTTGAAACTGGAATAGCTTTTAAATTTGTCAAGCTATAATACATCTTTAATACAGAAGCAATGTTTCTAACTTGGATAGACAGGAACCGTCTAGCTAATCAATAGACCATGCAAAAGGCGTCATTTGTCTGTTTTGAGTTATTTTCACATTTTTTATTTTAACCCTTGATCTAGTGCAGTTACATTATTTTTTATTACGTTGGTAATATTTCAATTTTTATGTGTTTTTTTTTTTTTCATGGTAGAAGCCATATTGTTCAGTTACTTGGGCTTTTGCTATCATGTGACTAGAATGGGTATGATACCACGGTCCATTTCATACATATGTGGGCAGAGTACTTCAATTGGTGACCATGTTAGTGAATAATAAAAGCAATATGTGTAGTTAGTAATGATCAGTGACTGAATCCCCATGAGGATTTTGGGGCTTATTTTGATTATTTTGAAAAGAGACCAAAAGTTTTGGAGGTTTGAGAACTTTATGAGTGTTTATTTTTATCTTATGATATGTGAGTGAAGTGGGCCACATGATCGACTAGTATCTTGTCCTTGGGTTCTCTGCATTGTACATAATGCTGCCAAGATAGGCTCACTGCAACCATGGATTTGTCTGGTTTCAGAATGTATATAAAGGTTACTTTAACGTAAAAATATGCCCATAAAACTGAAAGTGACCATCCAAGCACCTCCAGATAAATTTTTAAATTACAGCATGAAAAATAAGCCTCAATCTTAAAGCAGTTATTCGCATAATACAAGTTGTGACGCATGAGTCACTGCCTTGCACGAAAAAGACAAGGCTGAGTCTAAGGACTTCAGGAAAAGCAGCTTTATTCAACAGGAACAGCAAAGTTATTTATTGCAGTGGGAACTACCACTCTACTACGCACAACCATAGCAAAAGGGCAGGGTCGGGGCCAAGTTAAAATATTCTCTGCATTATTCATTGGGCGACAAACATGTTGCACATAGAGGTGGTAAGCTGGCAGTTGCCTCTGTAATGCTGTGAACCTGTGGTTGCCTTGATGACGGGAAGGCAGCCCTCGATAGACACGTCAGTCATGTTTTAGTGTGTCTCCCCATTGGGGAGGGTCACAAATAGTTCAAAACTCTCACACTCTGCCCCCTTAGTGTTGTCCACGTTTTGCCCACACTGGGCTCACCCAGGCGAAAGAACGTCAGCATTGACGTGCGCAGCCCCATGATGATGGTGATCATCAAAAGAAAATGGCTATAAACTAATAAACCACCAAGTGAGCTGGGCATTCACATCCTTCTGTCTGCAGAGCCACTGAAGCAAGGTGTGGTCAGTCACTAGGGTGAACAATCGCCCCTAAAAGTAGTACCAGAGGGCCTCCACTGCCCACATAATTGCTAAACATTCCTTTCCTTTTGTTGAGTAATTATGCTCCCTGGGAAGCAGTTTCCTGCTGAAAATCATGATGGGGCACTCTTTCCTCTTGAAACATTGAGAAAGCACCGTCCCTAAACTGAAAGCATTTGCATCGATCTGCAGAACAAATTCCTTTGAAAAGTAAGGATTCTGCAGAACCAGGAATTAGGATAGAGTGGCTTTTAAGTCAGAGAAGGTTCTGTCACAGGGATCGGATGTGGATACGTGAGCAACTCCCCCACCTTGTTCATCTGAGGCTTGAGTAGATGGCGCGACATGCCAAAGTTTGAATTACATGTCCATCAAGGCCTGATGGGTGATGCAAGGACCTTTATAATTTGGCCCTGACCCTGCTTCTTTGCTGTGTCTGTGTAGTAGAGTGATCAAACTGTCGAGCACCACCTGCAGGTGGTTGAGGAAAGATCTCCAGTAGTTACTGAAAATGACCACATCGTCTTGATATACTCCCACGTAAGCAGAGGATCTGGTGCATCATCTGTTGAAAAGTCAATGACGTCCCATGGAGTCTGAAAGGGAGCCTGGTGAACTCGATCAGCCCTTTGGGGGGTGGGGGGTGAATGTGGTTTTCTCGCAGCTGGATTCCTCCAGGGGTACCTGCCAATACGCTTTCATGAGATCCAAGGTGGAGATATATGATGCTTGCCCAAGTTTCTTTAATAAGTCATCTATACGCAGCATCAGGTACTGTATGCATCAACTTTGGAAATCTTGTTCAAGCACCTGAAATCTTTTCAAAACTGGACCAAGCTATCTGGTTTTGAAGCCAGAACAATAGTCTCTGCCACTTGCTTTTGCGGATAACACCCAAATTGAGCATTTGTTGCACGTCCAGGCAAGGCCGAAAAAGACATCAGACTTCCTTCTGATTAGTGTCAACAACTCTACCTTCTGGGCATCTGTCAAGTCATCACCAATAGTGACTTCAGTTTGAGCGACTGCTGCTGACGTGACCAGGGCCTCATGCGGGTCATGCCACTCTTTCAACAGATTAATATGCAAAACCTGCACAGGCTTCCTCCAACCAGAATTCTGACTTTATAATTCACTCTTCCACTACTGCTGGGCAGAGTCATTTCGCCTAAAATTATGTGGGTCTGAAAGGATCAACACCAGCACCTGATGCCCTTTTAAACTCATGAAGTTTGCTTTTCTTGTCATAATTACATTTTGCGCCTCCTGTCCATGCTGCATATGTACCACCACAATGGAGGACAATTTCAAGATCTGTTCTTGGAGCAAAACAACTAAATCAACAAATCTCCACCAACAAGATGTCCCGTTAATCACAGTGAAAGCACCTGCATTTATTCCTCCCTATGGAGTTCCTACAATGGCATCTTTCACCTATGGTGTCACCAATCCTAGGAGCCTGTGCTGGTTGGATCGAAGTGGGGTCCAAACCCAGGTAGCCCCTCTATTTCCAGGTGGCTTGAGTGCCCTCAAGTCTGCAGGTCAAGTATAACAATGAGTGGATGTTGTTCTGAAGCATCTCATCACTAAGGTACTCCTCTGTCCATGACAGGACTACGTCAAAAGCAAGCTTTTCCACAATGTTTCAAAAGTGTCCTCCTAGAACCAGCTTTGAATCAGGTCCACTCTCTCCTCTTATTGGGTGGTCCGGGTCAGTGTGCTACAGATTTGGCCACCAGGCTCATAGCAATGCAGAGGAGAATCTGTTGCTTTAGGAAGTCATTATCATCGAATCTTTCAGAAGGGAGGTTTTCGCATGACCAATGTCCTCTCTGGTTAAAAAAACATGGCCACAATAGCTGCCCAGCCTCCCCTATCCCAGTACATTAGTGTTGCTGTGCGCTCAAAGCAAAATAGGAAACACTCTGGGACATCAGAGGGAGCCCTCTTCACTAGCATATCCATGGGAACAACAAGTTTATTGCAGCGGGAGATACCACACTACTACACATAGACACAGCAAATGGGCAGGGTTGGGGCCAGTTCAGTGACCAAGTTATGTTGTGTGTGAAGGCAGTGAGCTTGCAGTTGCCACTGTGATGCTGCAAACCTGCGGTTGCCTCAGCAATGGACTAGCAGCCCTCGACGGACACGTTAATTTTGTTTTGGTGTCGCCCCATTGGGTATGGTCTCAGAGTTCAAAATTTTCAGAATGTGAATTGACATAGTTCTGTGTTTTTGAAAAGTAAACAAAATATTAAAAATGAAAACAAAGAAATTTAAGAAATACTTTCACAAAATAATTAGGATTTTTTTATACTATAACCTGTAAGGGAATACATGAGTAGATACATTTACTTAAAGTAAATGGTGTGTGTGTGTATATGCATGTATGTATTTTCTTTAGCAATTACTGCTGCTGTCACCATGTCAAACCATGCTATGCATAACTTTTATTTTGTTTGCAGAGAACTCCCCATTACCTGAACTGGAATGAGTTTTAAAGGAAGGACGTTCAGCAATGCCTCTGCAAAGCAGTTGCATCCCAACCCATTCCAGCTCAATTTGAACACTATGACTTGTTCATTTTTTTCTGTTTTTAATGCAAACATTTGCTTGTTTCACTGTTTACTGAATTTCTGGAGATTATTAGACTAGGTAAAAAGCTAATCTAAGATGTTCTTTCTGCATGTTCATGTGACATGTACCGTAACTGTGTTCTCTTTCTGTTGTGAGCTTTCAAAGAGGGCTGCTCCTTTAATTGTATAATTTGTGCAGATCTTCAAAAGGTAGGTGATCTTACATTTTCATGGAAGATGTGAAGAGCAACATTCTCTGCTCTTAAAAAACATTTTGCCTTAGTTTTTAGTAAAACTAATCAAATGGTAAAGTGTAGTTTGACTTTGCAAAAAATAACACCTTCTTTGATCTCACAAAAAAGAACATGCAGTAGTATATTTTTGAGGAAACCAAATGCAGCCAGGTTCTTTGAAATGTGAGTTAAGGAAAAAACAAACAGTAAATTAAGAGATGGGTTCCTTTGTAGTCACAAAGCTCCTACCTACTTTGATTCACACAATAAGCAGCATGTCAGTACAAAGTCTTCCAGCTCACCAAGGTAATACTTTGCATGTTAAATGCTTCTGAGTTGTCACTCTCCCCATCAACTGAATGTTTCATTAGTCCCTTTACTTAGCAGCAGCTGGGTGTCATGAACAGTGATGAATGGCAACACACGAAAGACAATGATATATATAATTCAACAGAGTGGAAAATCACACACAACTAAATGTAGCCCCAGTTCCTATATCCAGTGAAGACATGGGGGTGTGACTTTCTTTCTTTCTTTCTTTCTTTCTTTCTTTCTTTCTTGCAAATGTACCAGCTGCACCTGCTTCATCAATTTGATCAGTATACCATTCTTTTTTTATACCCTCTTCTATGCGGTGGTGTGCTGGGGAGGTAGCATAAAGAAGAGGGACGCCTCATGCCTGGACTAACTGGTGAGTTTGCACGGAGCTGGACAGTTCGATGGTTACTGAGCAGTCTCCTGTCAATCATGGAGAATCCACTGCACCCACTGAACAGGATCATCTCCAGACAGAGAAGCAGCTTCAGCGACAGACTGCTGTCACTGTCCTGCTCTACTGACAGACTGAGGAGATCGTTCCTCCCCAACACTATGCGACTCTTCGACTCCACCCCAAATGTTAACACTATACAAGATTATAGAGTGTTATACCTGCCTCGCACTCTCTCCTTGCATCTCTAACTTGCATTGTGTTTTTATCACTGTTTAATTAATATTGTTTTTATCAGTATGCTGCTGCTGGAGTATGTGAATTTCCCTTGGGGATTAATAAAGTATCTTTCTCTCTCTCTCTCTCTCTCTCTCTCTCTCTCTCTCCACTTAATTAAATTAATACCCAGAATGTATTCTTTATGAACCCAAAATTAATCCCCTGATTTTAGCATTCCTAACTGGTTTGTTCAGTTTACACCCTTAGAATATAAATTTGCTGCTGTAATGAACAAACCTTTCCTTTTAAACTATAGCAATTGTGACTAGTCCTATTATTTGACTTATGGACTTGTTACTCACTTAAACCCCAGTAAGTGTCTTTTTCTTGCTGTCTTCAGTTCTTCTTCACGTCTTTATCTTTAGTCTTTGTTTGTCGTCTTAGCTTCTTTATTTATTCTGCTATGTAGGCAGGTTTGCAAAATCGAATGTGAAACGGTTTCTGTACGTCTTATCTTCTTGGTTGTCGACCTGGTGCCAACACTCAAACTTTGCTTCCAGGCATTCATTGGAACAGCTTGGCTGCTAATGTCAAGCCACTCCAATGTGCTATTGGTAACCTAATCTCCTGCATGGATTTTACTCTGCTAATTACCTTCACAATTTATTACCTGCACCAACCCAAAGTCCATAAAACCTCACGACGAAGTAGCACTATTACAAAAGGTCAGAAAATTGAAACAGAAGGGTAGTGAGGAAGACAGAAAAGGGAAAATAATTATTTCTATTTTTTCATTGCCTGTGTGTCCTTTTATTTTATTGTATCTGCTACCTGAAAGTGTGGGCTGAAACCTCTCCAAAATCCAAGTGCTAAATCCAGCATCTTCCTAAAACTGACCTTTGTTCTTTACTTAAGACTTTTCTCCATTTTACTGCAGGGAAATTCATAGGCTGTCTTTTTTAAAGAACTGGCCAGTCAGGTTTCAACTTACTGAACCTGTGTGTGTGCTTTGTAGTTACTGACCGGTCTGGCAGAGCTGTTAGAACATTCACACCCCTGTGCATTCCTGACTTGCTGCCTGTGCTTGTATACCTTCCTACTGTACCATCTCTATCCTTTGTTATTTGACTTGTCCTGTTTCATTCAAACCAACTCCTAAACTGGTGCACTTTTCTTTCCAACTCACTCATTCTTGCACTAGCACTTTCATACTTTTCATACACAAGCACTTGAATTCCTTTCATTTCCATTGTTCCTTGTTTTAATTCCACACTTTCTTCACTCATTACCCATATGCCTTTATCCATTTCATGCCCTTCGGTCAACAATTGCCATGTAAACTCACCTGCTTCTCTGCCCTCCATCAAATTTCTTTTTCCCAAATCAAATTTCAATGCAGCACTGGTTACCTTTTCTAACAGTGGCAAAATATCTATTGGTGTAGCATTTTCTTTAACACTAGAATTACAGAGCCTACGAAAAAACTTGTAAGCGTCTCACCTTAAAACGATTTGTACCTGTCCGTCTGAGTTTTTGTCCTTTAAATGTGTTGATAAGGAGCAAACAGCAAGCAGCCTGCTATCACATCCCTCAGTTTTATTCTCTCAGCCGTGTTCACGATCCCAACTCCACCCCCCACCACCCATTTGACACTGCTGTTTTCACATAGACGCGCTATAACAGAGGTAAACTCAAATCATGATGACAGTTCTATAATAAATAAAACTGAATAAAAAAACAACAAAGCTAACCTTTACAAGTATTATAAATTACACCGGCTGTTACAGACTCGAATCAAATGTATGTTTTTATTCTAAAATAGTAAGAATCATGAGCAGCTCACTTCTCAAACGGACTCATCCGGATCGAACCCATGAAGCTTTGATTATCAGTCAACAACTGATACTGTTAGCCACCAAAGCTATCGTAGCAAATCGTTTTCAATGTCGCACCTTAACGGTGCTTTTTCTGCAGATATATTTTTGAATGGCGACTTGTTCTGTTATATTTGTACCTTTGTGAAAGTGTTTCTTTGATATTTGGAATTCAGGCTTCACACATTATACACTTCATGTTCATTTAATATTTACATTATTACTAAAACATGAAAAACATTTGTTTTAACAATGTGTTTACATAGATTGTTGTAGACATGGAATACACATGAAATGCAAGTGTTCCAAATAAGATATAGTATTTATAAAGGGTGTCATTTTGCTTGACTTCTCACTCCTATAGAACTCTAAGCAGCTAACATGCAGGTAAACAGACTTGAGCTGAGAGAAACTGGAGCAAGGTGGGGGATGTGATACCAGGCTGCTTGTGTTTGCTGCTTATCAACACATTTAAAGGATAAAAGACGCTGATGAGAGGTGCAAGTGTTTTAGGTGGGTAAATCTATGAGTTTTTCGTAAGCTCTGGTAATTTAGTGTTTAAATAGTGGACAGACCACAAATTATCTGGAGATTGTGATGCAGTGGAGAATAATGGAAGGAAACACCTTTCTGTTTCCCTTCCTTTCATCCTCTCCTTTTGCTCACAATCACATTCCAACTCTTTATCTGTGCACTCATATGTCTCAGGTACATCACTCACCCATGTTTTAGGGTTCCAGTCAGACCCTGTTACTACTACCTAACTTTCACCATGGGCGGTTTACACTTTTTCCCCTGCTTTCTACTTTAGCAATGGGTGTTCTACTCTAGCACTTCACAATTTTCACACCAACTGTTACATCTCAAAGCTTTCACACAACATTCCACAACTTTCACTTTCATCAACTTTGCTATTTCCTTTCTCATACTGATCTTCCTTATTACCAATAATGCAAGATAGTAAACCTCTTATAACAGCAGCAGTCTTCTTTATACCAGATACAGTAATCCCTCCTCGATCAGGTTGCTTCCAGAACCCCAGGATAGATAAAAATCCAAGAAAGTAAAAACCATATGTTTGTTTGGTTTTTTTTATATATTTTAAGCCCTTAAACTCCCCCACACTGTTAACATTATTAGAGCCCTCTAGACATGAAATAACACCCTTTAGTCAAAGTTTAAACGTGCTCCATGACAAGACAGAGATGACAGTTCTTTTCACAATTAAAAGAATGCAAATATATCTTTTCTTCAAAAGGAGTGTCTGCATCAGGAGAAGAGAATTTAAGAGAGAGCCAGCCCCATAAAGAAAAACAAACAATCAAAAAATCAACGTGTCCTTTTAAGTTTCCGGGCACCGCATAAATAAAGCGGGATTTTCAGAGGGCGCAGTATTCTAAAGCAGACAGCCTCTGTGCAAAAAGCCCCCCTGCTCACATCTCCTCCCCCGATCAAAAATGCCAGAGAGGAGGAGAGAGCGAGATTAAAGCAACAATCAAAAAAACAATCGGTGCTTTTAAATATGCCGAACACCAATAAAGCGGGATTTTTAGGCGAGCGCAGTATCTTTTAGCAAACAGCCTCTGTGCAAACGTACTTCTGCTCACACCCTCTCCGGGCAGGCCCAGAGAATGTCAGAAGGGTGACAAAAGCAGAGACAACAAACAATCAAGCAGTCAAAAGAATAATCAAGCATATCTTATAGCATTGAGGAGTTTTAGTTAATATGTAATACATGCTCTGATTGGGTAGCTTCTAAGCCATCTGCCAATAGCATCCCTTGTATGAAATCAACTGGGCAAACAAACTGAGGAAGCATGTACCATAAATTAAAAAACCAGCGAAAAATCCGTGATATATATTTAGACATGCTTTACATTTAAAATCGCGATAGAGTGAAGCCACGAAAGTCAAAGCGATATAGCAAGGGATTACTGTATATGTTTTCCTGATTTTAATCCTTCCAGCCCCCTTTAAATTTGTGGCGCGCTCAGCTCAGATTCTGCTTTCTCTACTAGAACTAAAGGTTTCCATTTCCTAGCTTTAGCTGGCTTGCCTCTGCTATTCCACTGGAAGATGGCTGACTTTAATATGAATTTAGGCATTTCTGAGTTTGCAATACCACGCTAATACAATTTGCCAAATTCGTTATGGGTCCGCCTACTTTTGTCCCTGTAAGCAAACATACACATACATACACAAAGATCCTAAACGAATAAGTGCCACACGAATGAAGCATGCATGTCCCACCACTCTCAGCACGTTAACCACTTAAATGCCATATGAATGATGCATGTATGTCGCACCACTCCTTAGCACTTCAATTAGGGACTCACTACCACCAGCACTAACAAACATACGGGTGACTTCTTGACACACATGAAGTCTCTACACTTTGTTGGTTATAGTCCATTCAGCAACCAAACAATGTTTTACTCCCTCCACATTTGTACACTGGATGCCCTAAAATTCACATACATACACACACATATACATCAACAGTATTTGCAAACAGGGTGCAAAACATGGTTACCCCAAAATCCTGCCAGACTATGTCAATTGTTTTGTCTTGGTAGAGTAACATATTGCTCTATTTTTCCCTTTTTTATTATTATGTAGCCTTTGTTGACATGCTTCTAATCTGACAGACTTACCACAGTTTATAAGGTATTATAGTATATAACTTCTCCCACCTTCCCTTCTACATCTATAACCTCAGGCAATTAGGGTGTAGCAAAGACAAGCAGGAGTTAATTTACAATTTAAACAATGTATTATTGGTAATACTCATAAATAATAATGCATCTGTAACACCAGCTTCCATATTCTTCCGCTACATAAATCCCGGTCAGCGTGAAAATTAACGCACGTGCACGCGCCTGCTGCCCCACCCCAACTCCTCCCAGAATTACGCCTCTTGAATATGCAATCAATATAAATAGCCCTTATGCTGAGTGTTCCGTGAAAAGGCAATGGCAAAAGCACAAGGAAAATAGAATTTCAGTGAATACCAAGTGGAGGCAAGGAAAATGTACTATTTTTGGTTTAAACAACAAAAGAAGTTGCTCAAGGACATAGAGTGTTGAGAAAATCGAAATCTCAAGTTCACAAAGTCACACAGTGCCTCAAATAAAAGAAGTTGTCGGATATTAAAGTCGCGTGAAATGGTGAGTCGTAGCCACCGTCTGAGTGTCATATGAAAGCTTATTAGGTACAGGCAAAAACCAGATGCAGAGGAGGAATACAGGCACAATAACTGGAATATTGGCAGCAGGTGTGTAAAAGAAACAAGGAGTATTTGTAACACTCACCTTGCCAGTTCAAAAACAGACAAATCAAATGGAGGCTTGTTCATGATTTAAGGGCAGTGAATGCAGTAATTGAGGATTGGCCAGCAGAGATTCCTAATCCGCGCCTTTGATAACGCTCCAGATGAGGCAGAATATTTTACTATCATTGACTTGTGTTCAGCCTTCTTTAGTATTCCACTAGCAGAAGCTTGTCAGTTCTTATTTGCTTTTACATACAGGGGAACAGTACACTCATACCAGAATGCCACAAGGGTTCAAACATTCACCTCATGTGTTCAATCAGGCATTAAAAGCAGATCTGGAGGATTTAATAGTGGAAAGTGTGGTAATCCAGTATGTAGACGATATTCTGCTCTGTTCAGTAACACAAGAACAATGTCATGAGGATTCATTAAAATTGTTACACAGGTTAGCATCAGGAGGACAAAAAGTCTCAAAAACTAAATTACAGTACTTTCAATCAAATGTGGAGTACCTAGGTCGAATAATTTCTCGAGGCAGGCGAGCTATTGCCCCCTCACAATTGGAAGGGATTAGTAAGTCCCTAAACCAATCACTGTGGGGCAAATGATGACCTTTAGGTATGACTGGGTTCAGTGCTGAGTGGATTCCTGACTATATGTTGAAAACAGCACCTTTGAGGGATCTCATGAAATCTGCAGGACTGCAGGATCTCAGAAATAAGCTAGATTGGACAATAGATGCAAATGTAGCTTTTAATACCATTAAGCAGGAACTTCAGTCAGCACCAGCTCTTACCTTGCCAAATTATGACAAACCATTCCTACTTTATGTGGGAAATCCATGTTCTGGATTTGCAACTGCTGTTCTTATGCAGGACGCTTGTGCAGGGAGAAAACGCCAACCTGTTGCTTACTATAGCACCAAACTAGACAGTGTAGCACAGGGATATCTGCCCTGCTTCCAAGGGTTGGCAGCAGTTCAATTTGCATATGACAAAGCATCTGCTATTACAATGGGCTACCCGGTGCACATTTTGGCACCTCACAAGATAGTTGAATTAATTAACCAAGGGAGGTTTGTCGACCCTGCCAGATTAATTGCTGCTTCTTTGTTGTTGACCTATCCAGATGTTACCATTAAGAAATGCGATACCTTAAACATTGCTGAGTTTGTTTCAGTACAAGGAGAACCTCATGATTGCATTGCAGATTCACTAACTTTTGCAAAACTGCATTCTGACTTGCAGCCCGATCCACTACAGGCTCCAGACCATGTGTTTTTTGTTGATGGCTCTTGTTTCAAAGACCATATAGGTCTGCATGCAGGATTTGGGATTGTGGAATATGTCGGAGGACATTCCAAACATTACTTTTGCAAAATGCAATCGGCCCTTTTCAGCACAATTGGCTGAACTCAAAGCCCTTACTGAAGCATGCAGATTAGGGACAAGAAAAGTGTTACTGTTTTTACTGACTAGGCTTATGCACATGGTGTCTGTCATTTCTTTGGAGCTATATGGAAGCAGAGAGGGTTCAAAAGGAGTGATGGCTCGTCCATTCAACACTGTGATCAGATTGTGCAATTGATTATGGCAAGGATGCTGCCAAAACGACTTGCAATTGTAAAATGCCAAGCCCATAAAAAGGGCAATGACTATGTGACCAAGGGTAATGACTGTGCAGATTCTGTGGCTCGTCAGGCTGCCAACTCTTCTGTGCCAGTGCTGGCACCATTGGTCATTATTGAAACAAATACTACAGAAAAAGACTTAATTGCAATGCAAGATAGGGCTGGAATAACAGAAAAAATGCTGTGGGAACAAAGAGGCGCACAAAGGACACCTCAAGGATTGTGGCGTAATTTAGAGGGATTATTAGTGGCTCCAGCCTCACTTTTACTGATGCTTATTCGAGATGCACATGGTTCTGACCATTGCGCAAGGCGGGAGATGCTGAATAAGATCTCAAAGTATGGATTCTGGTCTCCTTATTTGCAGCCAGCTGTTGATAAGTACCTATCAGACTGTGAAATTTGTGCAAGAAACAATGTAAAAAAAGGAATCACTGCCACTATAGGGTACATTCCAGTACCAGAAGGACCTTTCAAACACCTATTGATGGATTATGCAGATATGAATATTCCAATTTCTGGAAAAAGTTACCTATTAGTGATCATTGACAGATTCAGCAGGTGGATAGAAGCAATCCTTCACCAGATCAAAGTGCTAAAACAGTGATTAAATTCTTGACAAGAGAGGTCATACCAAGTTTTGACATCCGTCAATGATCAATTCAGATAATGGATCAGCCTTCATTGAGAAAACAATTAAAAGCTATTGCAAACGCTGGGATAAAACAAAGATTTGGCTGGTATACCACCCCCAATCACAGGGAATGGTGGAAAGAGCAAATGGGATCCTAAAAAATAAAATAGCTAAAGTCTGCACAGACACTGGTCTTAATTGGGTAAATGCTTTGCTAATTGCTTTGATGATGTACCGTCGCAAACTAACAGAGTGACGCATCTAACACCGCATGAAATGATTACTGGTCGACCAATGCCTACACCTATGTGGAGGAACCCCATAAGGGTCCCTCGTTAGAGCAGCTTGAGCTTGAAATGCAGCGCTATATCAGGCAGCTAACCACTATCCATAAAGATATATTCACAGGAAAAGAAAAGGCAGCCTGTTCCAGAAGAACCTGTACATCCAATCAGACCTGGGGACCAGGTTTACCTGAGTGTTTACAGAAGGAGATGGAACCAAGCCAGACGAGAGGGCCCTATGAGGTGATGCAAGCCACAGCCATAGCCGTCCAAGTAAAAGGCAGCACAACCTGGCACCACCTAAATCACTGCACTGAGTCCCAAGGGTACCTCATGGATCACAAGGAGATGATGACTCTGCTTCTGACGAAGGAGGAACCAGATCCCAGACACCCCTATGTCATATCCGAGGAACCTTCAGGCAATACACAAAGAGGAAGGCCAAGCCCAGGCAACCAGTCAGACAATTGAGATGTCAGTCTTCAGCATGTGGCTGAATCCAAGATGTACCATTCATAATAGTCGGTCCAATCCCAAGGGAGACACAGGCAACAGCGACGGTGATGAGAGAACGGATAATGAGCTCCCTGATCCAAGTGACACCTACTCAACGTTGAAGATCCGTCTGCTGCAGACACTTCTGGTCCTACTGATTCTGGGAATACTGATGCTGACACTTCTGGTCCTACTGATTCTGGGAATACTGATGCTGGTGGGCATATCAAAGACCAAACAAGCTCAGGGGAAGGACAATTTGACCCCCTCTTAACAATTGAATATTCAGATATTGCCTGGACCCCATAGTAATACTGACTTTCATAAAAAGAAAGAGACACAAGTATTTGAGACAGATGATACACATTTAAGAAGGACTAACAGAAGTATTAAGATTAAATGGAACAGCAGAAATGACAGTGAAAATTCAGAATTATGGGAAGAAGCCCAAGCAATGACTGGTACCAATGGGCAATGTACACAGCCAGGAACTAGCAAAGAAGGAGTGTTTGTTTTGTGCTAAAGCTAAGCCAGCCATAATTATAGTGCCATTTCCGTATACCTCTGAATCATGTAGGCAGTACATTACAAGGAGGAATGAATATTGTCCATTTTGATGTATATTATTAAAGGGATCATCACAATTCACCGAAGAAGGACTCAAAATGTTAAATTGTAAACATTCAGGAATCTGGCCCACCACAAAACAAACGCCTCCTAGGTACACTAAGATAAAAATATGAATGCCATTCACGGAAACATGGAATTTAGAACACTCATCTATAGTAATGAAGACAGTAG
The DNA here is from genome assembly GCF_016835505.1 of Polypterus senegalus. NCBI lineage: Eukaryota > Metazoa > Chordata > Cladistia > Polypteriformes > Polypteridae > Polypterus > Polypterus senegalus. Next base: position 20,211 of record NW_024379874.1, read on the forward strand.
ACTTACAGGATAGGCCCTTAGCAGACAGATGGTGGTTATATGACCCTAAACTCGGACTCCTTGACACCTTGCCAGCAAATTGGTCAGGGATATGTACTATGGTAATGGCAGTACAGGCAGTAGATATAGGGTATTTGCCAGAAAAAGGAAGGATTAAAAGAGCATATACGCCTGATCCTAGAGTGTATTTAGATGCAATTGGACAGCCAAGGGGGATTCCTGAACAATACAAGGCACAAAATGAAATTAAAGCAGGATTTGAGTCAATTTTCATTTGGATAACGCAGAATAAGAATCTAGAATGGATTAATATCTGTATTATAATCAGCAGAGGTTCATTAATTACACTGATAATGCACTAACAGCCCTTGGTGAGCAAGTAGATGCTACAAGTCGGATGACTTGGCAGAATAGACAAGCTTTAGAATGGCTCTTGGCAGAAAAGGAGGGGTATGTCAGATGTTTGGGGATGAATGTTGCACATTCATTCCAAATAACACAGCCCCTGAAGGATCCTTTTACACAAGCAATGAATAAACTTAAAAATCTTAGAGCAGAAGTTTATGAAAATGTTGGTCAAGATAAGAAGTTCTGGGATACTTTTGGGCTAGGGTCTTGAAATCTTTGCTCATTAAAACTAGAATAATTTTACTGGCTGTATTAATATTGCTCTGCTGTATTTTGCCCATTGCCAAATCTTTCATTACCAAGATTGCCATCAAACAGATGAATGTACAGATTTGTGAACCACTGCCTTCCCCGAGGTCAGACATCACTTTTGTTCTGGATGACATATTACAAAATGTAGCTCAGAAGAAACTCCTTGGGTGATGTGCTAGTAACCGCTCCCCAGGGAGGTGACCCTCTATGGTTCGCAAAGTACCTGGGTTGAAGAAAAAAAAATGTAATTTCACTGGAAATATATTTCTCCAAGCGAAGAAAAAACACTTATTATGGACAATTGTTTTATTACTATTATTATTTTCTGCTTTATAATAACACTATTTTGTGACTTTCATGGATTATATGATATTCCTATGATGTTTACATTTATTTGCACCTGTGATTAATTATGCATATTTTGACTGTTAGGTAGGGCCAGGAAGTCTTTTACTCCTCTTAGTTGATTGATTGGGAGATGTTTGGCTCCTGTGCCACTAGAGGAGGGTATGGTGTTGAAGATTAAGAAGAACTGTGAAGGGTCCGTATTGAAGAATTGAATCAACATCCCTACCTTTCTTTTGGAATCAGGTTAGATGATTAAACCTCAAAAGGGAGGAATGTAGAAGGAAAATTTTTTATTAGCATAAGAGAATAGCAAATTAGCATATAGAGCCATAAAAAGTAATTAAAAGCTTCTAAAACATTAGATTAAGCATAAATTAGAATGTTAAAGCAAATACGATAGGTCTAGCAAATATTTAACTAAAAATCAGTTATATTGCATTATTTTATAGGCTTACATTAAAATTTCCAAAGTAAAGAAAAGAACAGCTAATTGATACACCGAGACCAGTTTTGGACAGGATAAGAGTTTGAAAACACCTGTGATTCAAGGCTAGGAAACGATAACATAGAGAAGAGGCCACTGAAACCAGCTGGGTTGCTGAATCAGCAGAAAGGCTTTTGCTATAAGCAGGGTCACGCTTGACCTAATGCATGAAGAGAAAATCTTAGTAACTGCAGGCATTAGCAAAAATATTATAAGAATATATTAGCAATTAACTTTATTTAATTAAATTTTATTAAATTTAACTTTAGTGTAGAAATTAAGACAAATCAAGCATGCCAAGCAATGATCAAATGAAAGCACATACTATAGTTCTTTTTAATTAAAGTTTAAGCTTCAGGTCACTATTGTAAAAACTTTGGAAGGCTTAAGAGAGGAAACGATGAGAGGAAAACCCATATATGGAATTGGAGCCTTGGCCAGTTAGAGAAAATGGAACAGCATAGAAAGATTACAAATTCCATAAGGGGGCCAGTAATAGGAAAAGTAAGGAGATAATAAGGGTTCCCATGGAAACTCAAGGTCTGGCCAGACAGGGGTAAGAAGGGATTCAGAGAAGAGCCTGGGAGGAAACCATCCACCCAGTCTTAGACCAATCAAAATAAGCCAAACACAAAGGAGGAATAATGGACAGTAAAACCAGGTGCAGAATGAGCTAATTGAATGAGCCAAAATGATAAGAAATTGTTATAAAACATCAATGGCTGTAATGATCGGGCTCAATCTCATTCGCCAAATTGGGTTGAGTCAGTGTGGTTGATTTATTGCAATAAAGCCTTAAAACTCTGTCTGTCTATCTCGAGTCCTAATAGCCTTTATTTTAGGTAAAAGCCTTCTGATGATGAATTTTTCGCCACACAGTGCCTCCTCTGTTCTGGCAGGCAGTACATAAAAGACATGACCTGAAATGGATTAGGTTAATTTTAGAATGTTATTTTGTTTCATTCCATTTGCATAATATGATATTCAAATTCAAAAGGGACTACCATGAGGCTTTTAGTTTTGTGTTATGATGTGTACAGATTATTCGAAGTAACTACTGAACATCATCTTTGCAAAAACATGCAGTTTGCACTTTAATTACATTTTATTTCTATTAAGGTAACATAGTATACAATCAGGTACATAGACTGTGTGGACATTATACAAACAAATTACTTCAAAAACAACCTATAAAAAAACAAAAGAGGATTATAAATAGTAAATGCAAGAATTAACACTAGAATTACAGAACCAATGAGAAAACCAAAATCCGTCCCACCTTAAACTGTCTCGAACTCTGTCAGCCTCTTTTGTCTTCTAAATGTGTCGATAAGCTCAAGCAGCAAGCAGCCTGCTATACCATCCCCCACCCTCAGAATGGCAAGAAGTTCTCCAGTTCCTGCCTTGATTGGTCTGGGAGTGAGCGTGTGATGTGTGTTTTTTGTCTACAACAATCTACAGTATTTAAACACATTGTTGAAACAGAAATGTTTTTCACATTTTAGTAATAAAAGACAAAATGTAGACATGAACTATATAATGCAGTGTTTCTCAACCTTTAAGTATTTGCAACCTGAGTTTTCATAGCAGTTTTTTTGAAATGTAGATGCATATTTTATTATACCTACTTAAGTTTTATCGACATTTATCTAACTATATATTTATTGTTCTAGTATCAGAATGTAGTTTAAGTTAATTTGTTTTGGTTTCAACAGGTGTTTTTTCTATATTTTGATTCTTGTTTTCTTTTTTCACGTCTGCACCCCTTTTGTTACTTCGCGCCCCACAGGTTGAGAACCACTGATATAATGTATGAAGGCTGATGGCCAAATATCAAATAAACACTTTCACAAAAGGTGCAAGTACAGTACGACAGCTTCCGTGGTGGAGCGTTAGAGCAGCCAACTTAAAATCCTGAGATCATGAGTTCTTGGGTGTGTGAGAACTGTTAACATTTGAATCTGATGATTGCATATATCCGGAACTGACCTCTCTGTACTATTCTTTTCCTCGGCATGTCCTGGAGTACACATTTAGAAGAAAAAAGAGGCTGACGGAGAGGTGCGAAGGGATTTAAGGTAGGCAGATTTATGAGTTTTTTCATTGGCTCTGGTAATTCTAGTGTTAATCTCCAATCTGAATGAACAAAAAATAGTGAAGAGCAGAGACAAAAAATGTTTTCCACCTAAATGAATGATCAGTCTATTTTTAAGTCCTCCTTTGTGTTATGTTTGCAATATGTACATTTTATGACAGTGTGATCTGGTTTGCCCAAAAGTGTTTGGGGTTAGAGTGAGTTTTGGTGAATAGGGATGTCCAAAATAAACTCCTTTCTGAGACAAACTGCACCTGTAGCTCTTGACGAACACTATGTTTTAAAGTTTTGGACAGATCCTGTAAGGAAGAGTTTGGCATTTTTCCAATTTCAAATAATATCATTATCCCCTGACTTATAAAAGATGGGTTGGGATTCTTTCAGTTAAGCAAGATAAGTCACGCTAATAGTGTGGTACAGAGTACACCAAATGTCTGTTAATGGGTTAGGAGTAATTATGACAAGGTTGTATGATAATTATTTATTTAAAAAATTATGTTAATTTTTTACCTTCCCAAAACATATGGCCTAGTAATGCTGGAGCTAGATGGCAATGCTCACAAGTTTGATCTTGCCCTGGATAAATTTTGAATAATTTTGAACGAGATAAGTGTGATCGGTGACAGATTTTAAATTGGAATATTAGTATTATTAGTGCATATACAGATAAAGTGTATTCTATGTATGACTGACTTCCACTTCTTTTTGAGCTGTTATTAAAAGGTCCCTTTCCCATGGTACCAAAGGATAATTTAAAGAAATGTTCTTTGAGATGTTTTTATTGTTAAAATGCTGTCTGAGTCTTCAGGACCGATTATTATTGTCCTGGAATAGAATAGGATGGGAGCTATAAAAATTCGGTATGTTTTAACAAAATTTGAAAATATTGGAAAAATTTGTGTTGTGGAAAGTTAAATTTGAAGCATAATTGTTCATAAGATACTAATATGATGCTTATATACACTTTAAGTGTCGTAATTACAAAGGTTTTTCAAAGAGTAAATACTAAATACGTTTCAGAAGGCTGAGAAAGGTGATTATAGTGTAGAGAAACCATAGATAAACATTGTTCTGCCTTGAAGCATGTTCTGCATTCATTCCTTATTCTGAGTAATTGTGGACAACTGAATTATTGGTATATTTATGAAAGGTATTTATTGGGGCACAAAGCAGTGCATATAAAGAAGTACAGCAAGATGTAAATTCCATTACTATCCAGGCTGGTGTAAATTTATGACACTTATTAATATTTGTGGATTTCCAGGCCTATATAGTGTGTATAATTGTGATGCAGCAATAAAATCGAAGTTAGTAGTGCTGTGTTACCTCCTGATTTAGGTCTTTGTACGGATGTCTGAATTGCAGTAAAATGAAGTCGAGTTCAGTAGTTTTGTAAAGAATAATTTCTTAATGCAAATAGTGAAATAGAAATATTAGCTCCTGCTAAGGTGAGATAGAGTGTATACCATCTTGTTTGTTTTTTTTTTCCCCATGCTTTTACCAAAATTTCTTTTAAAAAAAGATAGTAATTTTTACTAGTCTTGTTTATCCCTAGATATTTCAACTGTTTTAATAGAATAAAGAGATAGACGTCCAGTCTAGTACATTGTGTTAAGAGAATTCACTGAAATGCACACTTTCAATCAAGTTAAATTTGAGACTAGATGTCTTTTGAAATTCTACTGATGTACAGTATTAAAAACTAATGGTAAAGATTATTTGTGAGTCTGGTATATAAAGTACTGTATCATTTGCATATAGTGATATTTTCTATTCAAGATCATCTCTGAAAATCCCCTTTATTTCTGATGTAGTTCAAAAATGACATGATGTCTATTGCGCAAAGCAATGGTGAAAGAAGGCACACTTGTTGATCTATGTTCTAGATTGAAATAGTCTGAGTTTGTTTTGTTAATACAAATTGAGGGCATATTTGGGCCAAATCTGAAAGGCAATGTGTTGAACAGAGATATTAGACTCTGTCAAAGGCTTTTTATGAATCCAAATTTAATAAGATTTCTAGTGTGTTCGATTTCATGGGTGAAAATTATTACATTACACAGAAGCTAAAGGTATATGGCTAAGTGTTAACCTTTAAAGAACCTACTTTTTCAATCCTTCTAGCTACATCTTTGGAGAATACCTTAACAACATTATTTAAAATTGAAATTGAAAATTTGAAATTGAGCTGTATGATGCACATTGTGTATAGTAAGTCCTTATTTCTTTGGAAAAATGGTAATGATTGGCAAAAGGTTTGTAGTAAATTTTATTTTCTCTAGTTTTCGTTAATGTTAGTAATAATAGCGCTGAGTTGAAAATGTCTTATAAAATTCCACTTGGTAGCCACGATTGCCTGCTACTTTCACACTTTTGGAGTGATTTTATAGCATTCAGTCATCCTGAGAATACCACAGGGTTTTCAGGTTCATCTGCACTAAGAGTATTGAGCTGTGGTATTTATGCTGTATCAAAACCTCATTGGATTGTGTCTCATCTTCTTTAAACTGAGTGGATTATAAGAACATAGACTCTCTTTTGGAATATTTATTATATTTGAGCAAAACAGCTTGGTGCTCTTTTTCCCCTCAGTAGACTGTTCTACTGTAGGTTTATTTTTATCTGAACTATGCCTGATCTGTACTATTCTAAGATACCTCAGCCTAATCCTTACCACACCACTGCCAGGAAGTCTTTTTGTTTTGGGTATGCCCTTGCTCTTGGCATGCCAGAGAACTGGAAATCTGAACTATGATCTGGCCTTGCTTGTGGAAGCAAGATGTTGGGGTTTTGAGGTTGGTTGGGAGAAAGGAAAGATAACCAGTTAATATTTATCTATTCTGTTTAAACCCATAATTGTAAGTGCCAATTTAATTACAAGCTTCTTAGCCATAATACCCAGCAATAACAATATGAAATCAGTGTTACAGCTAAATTCTGCACTTTAACACTGCTTTTACTTAAGGTTACAAAGACTTACCAAATGTTCAAAAGCAGTATTTCACTGGCCAACTATTAAACTTTGTAAGTTGGAATGTCAAAGGCCTAAAGATAAAAAAGGTATTCTCCCACGCACAGGACTAAAGACTAAAATAGGTAATTCAGTTTTGAAGTAACTTTGATAAATATATACACAGCTAACATGGATGGTAGAGAATTTATTCAAAATGTTTTGCATCCATCCACCCTTATGCACAGTCATAAAATCATACAGGCAGTCCTCTGATCATGCACCTCTTATCTAGCAGTTCAAATCATTATGCCCTACAAACTCCTTTCGTAACTGGTGTCTTTAAGGCCATGTTGTTAGATGATGTGAATTTTACAGAATTCATTTCTAAATAAATCAACTATTTTTTTAGAAACTAATGCATCCTTAAAGATTCCCAGAAGAACATTTTGGAACACTTAGAGGGTGTTTTTGAGAGGACACATTATTTTAAATCTCCCTCATAAAAATAAAATGGTGACCAAAAAAGCATCACAGTTAATCAGTAAGCTTTCCAGCAGGTAAATACACCACATATTCAAATTAGGCACTTTACAAGAAAAGACAGGCTCTACAATAAGACTTTAATCTCATGACATTCGATGAAACTAAGCAATTTATTTATTAGTCTCAACATCACTATTATCAACATGGACGGAAGGCTAAAAAGATTTTGGCTCAACCATTCAATAAGTAGGAAGTTTGCAAAAAAGTAACAAATTATCAGTGCAACAGGAGATAAAATTATAGTTGTTAAAAATATAACTTAAACATTAAAGGAGTACTATAAGTCCTTACGTTCCCCATTTTTCTTTCTTCCTTGGACTTTATCGCATAGCTTGCCATTAACCAGCACTGCATACTGGTTTCTAACATGTCAAATTTTCTTCTTTCCATTCTGCATAAAACTTGAGCCTACATTTTTTAGTCAGTACCACAAAGTACATTTTGTAAATACAATACCATATCATACCATTTTCTACATACGCATAATCCTGTGGAGCCTATCCCAGCAAGCAGAGGGTACGTCAAGAACAATCCCCAGCAAGGCACCAATCCATCACAGGTGGTAATTAACATATATAATCTTTGGGAGGAATATTTCCCTTTAGTACATTTCTTGCCTTTAAATAGACCACCTTCTGCTAAAGTGGCAGTGTCAGGAACCTGCACTCTTTTGACTCAAAATACAAGGAACAAGAGGAGAATCAACAGAATTAGCATACTTTTTAGTATCTTCTTCTTCTTTAGCTGTTCCCATTAGGAGTTCCCACAGTGGATCATCTTCTTCCATATCTTTCTGTCCTCTGCATCTTGTTCTGTTACACCCATCACCTGCATGTCCTTTCTCACCATATCCATAAAGCTTGCTTAGGCCTTCCTCTTTCCTCTTCCCTGGCAGCTCTGTCTTTAGCATCCTTCTCCCAATATACTCAGCATCTTTCCTCTGCACATGTCCAAACCAACACAATCTTGCCTCTCTGTCTCCAACCCATATAACATAGCTGGTCTCACTACGTCCTGTAGACCTTCCTTACACTCTTGCTGATACCCATCTGTCACTTGTTACTCCTTCTTCACCTATTAAACCCTGTCTGCACTCTCTTTTTTGTCTGTCCTCCACAATCCCCATTACACTGTAGTGTTGATCCCAAGTATTCAAACTCATCCACCTTTGCCAACTCTACTCCTTTAACCCTCACCATTCCACTGACCCCCCTCTCATTTACACACATGTATTCTGTCTTGTTCCTACTGACATTCATTCCTCTCCTCTCTTGAGCATATCTCCACCTCTCCATGGTCTTCTCAACCTGCTCCCTACTATCACAATGTCATCAGCAAACATCATAGTCCACGAAGACTCCTGTCTAATCTCGTCTGTCAACCTGTACATCACCATTGCAAATAAGAAAGGGTTCAGAGCCGATCCCTGATGTAATCCCACCTCCACCTTGAATGTATCTGTCACTCCTACCTGAGACCTCACCCTTGTCATGCTTTCCTTGTACATATCCTGTACAACTCTTACGTACTTCCCTGCCACTCCAGACTTTTCATACAATACCACAGCCCCTCTCGTGCACCCTGTCATATGTATTCTCTGGGTCCACAAAGACGCAATGCAGCTCCTTCTGGCCTTCTCTATAGTTCTCCATCAGCATTCTCAGAACAAACATTTTCTTGGCATGAAACCATACTGCTGCTCACTAATCACCACCTCACTTTCTAACCTAGCTTCCAGTAGTCTCTCCTATAACTTCATGCTGTGGCTCATCAATTTTATCCCTCTGTAGTCACTATAGTCCTGCACATCCCCCTTATTATTAAATATCAGCACCAGTACACTTTTTCTATACTCCTCAGGCATCTTCTCACTTTCCAAGATTCCATTAAACAATCTGGTTAAAATCTCCACTGCCATCTCTCCTAAACACCTCCATGCTTCCACAGGTATGTCATCTGGACCAACAGCCTTTGCATTTTTCATCCTGTCCTTACTTCCTCCTTGCTAATCCGTTGCACATCCTGATTCACTATTTCCACATCATCCAACCTTCTCTCTCTCTTTCTGTTCATTCATCAGCATCTCAAAGTACTCTTTCCATCTACTCAACACACTTTCCTCACTTGTGAGTATGTTTCCATCTGTATCCTTTATTGCCCTAACCTGCTGCACATCTTTCCCAGCTCTGTCTAGCCAATGGTACAGGTCCTTTTCTCCTTCCTTTTGTCCAACCTCTCATACAACTCATCATACGCCTTTTCTTTAGCCTTTGCCATCTCTCTCTTCACCTTACGCCTTATTTTCTTGTACTCTTGTCTACTTTCTGCATCTCTCTGATTATCCCAGTTCTTCTTTGCCATCCTCTTCCTCTATATACTCTCCTGTACTCTCTGTCCAGATGTCACGCCAAGCACCCTTCTTGCTGTCACTCTTACTACATCTGCTGTAGTTGCCCAACTGTTTGGTAATTCTTCACTGCCACGCAGTGCCTGTCTCACCTTCTCCCTAAACTCAACTCTTGCAGTCTTCTTTTCAACTTCCACCATTTGATCCTTGGCTCTGCCCTCACCTCTTCCTCTTCTTGATCTCCAACGTCATCCTACAGACCACCATCCTATGTTGCTTAGCTACACTTTCCCCTGCCACCTCTTTGCAGTCTTCAATCTTCTTCAGATTGACTCTTCTGCATAGGATGTAATCTACCTGTGTGCATCTTCCTTCACTCATGTAAGTCACTCTGTGTGCATTCCTCTTCTTAAAATACCTTTTCACCACAGCCATGTCCATCCTTCTGGCAAAATCCACTATCCTCTGACCTTCTTCATTCCTCTCCTTGACACCAAACCTACCCATCACCTCCTCATCTCCTCTGTTCCTTCACAAACATGGCCATTAAAATCACCAATCATCACTTTCTGTCCCTTGGGTACACTGTTCATCACTTCAACCAACTCACTCCAAAAATCCTCTTTCTCCTCCATCGCACACCCAACTTTCCAGGCATATGCACTAACAACATTCATCATCACACCTCGAATAAGCTTAATAATCATTACTCTGTCTGACATTCTTCACCTCCAAAACACTGTCAACAACAGCAACAACAACATTTGTTTATATAGCACATTTTCATACAAATAATGCAGCTCAACGTGAATGATGAAGAAAGAAAAAAAAAAAAAACTAAATAAATAAAAATTAAAATAAGGGAACACTAATTAACATAAAATAAAAGTAAGGTCCGATAGCCAGGGAGGACAGAAAAAAACAAAAAAAACTCCAGATGGCTGGAAAAAAAAAATCTGCAGGGGTTCTAGGCCATGAGACCGCCCAGCCCCCCCTCTAGGTATTCTACCTAATATAAATGACCTCAATCAGTCCTCATGGTATTCAGGGTTCTCATGGAAGAACTTGATGATGACGATGGTCATGTAGACTCTGGCCTTTAATCCATCAATGTAGGGACATCACGGTGCTTTGATCAGGTAGTAGTGGCACAGGTCGCCACCCCATAAAACTGGAAAAAGAACAGAAGAGAAAGTAGGGGTTACTACGGATTTTGAATATGAATACCATGAATAATAATGATAATTAATTGAATATACAGGGCATCAGGATTAAACTAAGATGAAGCTATGAAAGCCATGTTAAAGTAATGTGTTTCAGCAGTTTTCTAAAGTGCTCCCCTGTATTAGCCTGGTGAATTCTTATTGGCAAGCTATTTCAGATTTTAGGTGCATATCAGCAGAAAGCCGCCTACCACTTCTTTAAGTTTAGCTCTTGGAATTCTAAGCAGACACTCATTTGAAGATCTAAGGTTACGATTTGGAGTGAGGTGTAAAACATTCTGAAATATAAGATGGAGCGAGATTATTTAAGGCTTTGTAAACTATAAGCAGGATTTTAAACTCAATTCTAAATGACACAGGTAACCAATGTAGTGACATTAAAACTGGAGAGATGTGCTCGGAATTTCTTTTCTTAGTTAAGATTCTAGCAGCTGCATTCTGCACTAGTTGCAAGTGATTTATGTCTTTTTGGGTAGTCCTGAGAGGGTGTGTTACAGTAATCTAGTCGACTGAAAACAAAAGCGTGAATTTTCAGCATTTTGCAATGTTAGAAGAGGTCTAACTTTGCTATATTTCTTAAGTGGAATAACTGTCCTAGTAATCTCATTAATATGTGATTTAAAATTCAGGTCACAGTTAATAGTTACCCTACATTCTTTACCTCCGCTTGACTTATAATCCTAATGCATCAAGTTTATTTCTAATAACCTCATTATATTCATTTTGCCAATCACTAAAATTTCTGTTTCTCTTTATTTAGTTTAAAAATTACTACTCATCCATTCAGAAACACAAGTAAGACATTGTGTCAGTGAATCAAGATACTGTTAGAACAATTTGATGTAGCTCCGATCCACCTTGCCTTACTCCACTTCCATCTAGTCTCTTGCATGCACAATATATCAGCCTTCCTTCTTTCTATTATATCAGCTAAGTCTCTCCACTTACTAGTCATACTGCCAATATTCAAATTCCTTCCCAAGCTTCTGCTATCCTTACTTCCTCTTTTTCCTCTCCTCCAGATACCTTCCCCCTCTTCTCCTTCTTCGGCCAACAGTAGCCCTATTTCCACCATCACCCTGTTTGCTAACAGTACTGGTGGCGGCTGTTGTTAATCCGACCTCACAGATCTGGTATGAAATCTTATTGTTGTCTGCATATTGATCTGGCAGCACAAAGAAACACACTGTTTTGTGCATTCCTTGTGGCTGGGTTACACTGTTTCAAAATATCTTTAGCAAAAACATACTAGTATTAAACTATCTGTTTAGTTTGTTTCTTTGCCATATTGCATGCAGTCCACTCTTTTCAGTGTTATTGAGCCCTGAAAATGATTGGATGGCTGTTCACAGCCTGCGCTTCTTACATTACACCCAGTGCTTCTGTGATAATTACTGGTTCCCAGTGACCCTAAACTGGGCAGATTAAATGTACCCTCAACATATCCAGAATTAAATGTATAAGAATGCAACATATGCTCATTTCTTTAGAATTGATTACCGCTGTGCATGATAACCCTTTCCTCACTAGCTGTTACTAGATGACAGGATGACATGCTTGCATGATATTGCACTGACAACAGCAATTGTCTTCATTTTTTTGCACAATAACACAATCACTCCTCCAAATATATCCATAGTCATGTGCTAATTAAAACCCATTGTATCCTGGTGTTTTCAAGATGCTGCCTCATTTATCGGAGTCCAGAATTGTCCTCTTAACTGCCTGAAAAACAGGATACACCCAATATATGTGCTCATGAAGCTGACAACAACTGTTCACCAGAATTAAAAGCTCTTAAGGCATAAGACATTCTGGAGACACAACAATCATTTTGCAATGTGACAACATCTCACAGACAACAAACGGAAATCATCTCAATCATATTTTCCTGCAGAATGCTTCTTTGAAAACACTCAAACAGCTGAAAAAAGCCCAATAAAAACCTAATAAATACAATATATTTGAAAAACGCTAGGAAAAAGTTGTTAAAAACTTTACAAAATGCAAAACAAACACTGGAAATTTACAACATTTAAGTGTGGACTGGCTCCCATAGTCATGAAAAATCAAAAAATATATCTCCTTAATATCTTGGTTTCTCCAAGACAACAATGAGATCAGAAAGAAATAAAGTTGAGGAGTTCTTTTGTCTCATGTTTTCAGAATTTTCCTGAGACAAAATACCATGGTAGTCTCCCAAGTATCTCCTGATGAGTTTCAGCAGAGATCTTAGCAAAGTCACACAATAGGCGCAGGTTTTCCATGTAGTTTCTTGACATTTCACCATATATTATGAGCAATGTTGCTCAGTAATATATGATGAGATTTATGTACTTCTGTTTGTGGTAATAAACACATGTCTGTGATTACAAACTGTAATCATTGCTTCTGAATAATGTTATTTGTTGATCTAATTTATATCATACTCTGTCTGGAAGATAAGACATGCAGTGCAAAATGGACGCAAGCCCTGAGGTTATGTTTTCAAATCCGACTGCTGACACCATGTAACTATGAGAAAGTCATTTCACCTGTCTGTGCTCCAATTAGAAAACCAGAAGAAATGTAGCCAATTGTATCTCCGATGTTGTAAGTCACCTTCTTGTAAGTCACCTATAGAAGCATCAGTCCAATAATAATAATTTAACAATATCGTGTCTTGAAAGAGGTCTCACAAAATATCACGTTTTTCAAACAAAATTCTCAATTTTACTCCTTTTACCTCAGTTGTATCTTATGTCTCATTTCTGTCTAAATCTATTTATACTGTGACAAAGTTGATTCTTAAATAAAACATGATTGAGAGTCTCTTTAAAGTCCTGTGACCCATCAGCGATCAACCTTTGAGCAGTAGCATTCTCCTATGGGCTGTTGAATTAAACCTTAACATTTTTGAAGATGGCAATTCAAAATGTCTTGTTTATGATATAATAACATGTTTTGCTACATCCTATAAAATGATTTATAAAGTAAATATTGATTGGAGTATGCATATCGTATAATCTACTGTATAAAGTACAGTACATTATGTATAATTCATATATTTACCTATTTTCTAATTCCACTGCAAAGCATATTCTGGCAGAACCAGACTATTCGAGCATGAGGCATCAATTGATTCCTAGGGAAGGGTGCAGTTAAACATCCTTACACACTCATTCGTACTGGGCCAATTTAGAGATGCCAGTTGGTTTTGATGTATGCTGCTTATTTCCTGTTCACGAGAACCACAAGTATTACTATAGGAACAGATATATGAAAATTGGAATATGCAGTATATAAGAAAAAGGTAACATAATGGGTGAAAAGTGACGACATGCATGCAGTACTTTGATATTTTTTGCTAGATTTACTTTCAGTCAGAGGTCTGCTCAGCACAATACATTCTTAAATGGTTTGAAAGCTGTTTGTTAATCCCCAGAGTAGGCATGGTGATTCATTGCTAGCACCATACTTTATTACGACTTTTTCTGGAGGATAACATTTTGGTAGAGGGTGCCCTGGCCTCTTTAAGAATTTGGCAGGCGTAACTCTGTAATTTTTATGATTTTTAAATTTGTTAAATATAAACCTTTCACCCATATATATTGACAAAGTTTGGAGAAGATGAAGATTGATATTGGACGGACCATAATTCTACTCATTTTTGAATATAGAGTTCAGGAAAAAGTATCAGATAAATGTGCACCAGACACCAAAAAAAGGTACTATCAATAAAATCTTGACAACTATAAAACCTAGTTACATCAAAAACAAAGCATAATGGTAAAAACTAGCTTCCACTGTCCTTTTTTTGAACATTTTTTTCTTTACACTTTAATAAGCTTAGGCTTCATTTCCTGGGTTTCACAAAAAAAAATATGGAGCTCTATAAAATACAAAAATTCCATAAAACAAAATTAAAGCTGTTATTCTTCTCCTGATATCTTACATCAGTGACTGGATTTGTTCATCTGTGGGGAGTGAATAGTAACTCAACAGCAAGAATCAAGGAGGGACAAACCAAAAGGAATGCTATGTATGCATTCTGTATATGAAAATGTTGATTTCATTCCTTTGATTCTTAATTGTTCAGTTTACTGTCATCACAGTCCCACTCCTCTAGTGTGATGCCAAGCCTCCAGACCACCTAGGGTTTCTTTTTTAAAATAACTAGCCACTGAGACTGAAAGCTGTCTTCTCCATTCACCATAAAGAAACAGCTTGTTATATCCCCTGCTAAAAGGTCCAACTCTTTAAATTTTCTATCTTCAAAAAGATAAAACTATACAAGACACAATTGGAAAAAAAAAAAGATAAAAGTTAATACAAAATAATCTTAAACTGAACCAGCAGCACATTTTCAGTATTATCCACCCTGGTGTCTTATCTCCCAGTCTCCTGCTCAAACCCAAATGTTAAGCTCATCCTGGGGAAAGTGAATAAACATCACTTAAAATATCAATATAAAATTTACACTTTCATTAAAATGAAACAAAAACAAACCTTTCAGTAAATTAATGGAATTAACAATTAAAAATACTTTTAATTAAGCTTGTGGCATACATAAAACTGAATACTTAAAACAACAGGAATGAAAAATTCAAATCAATTAACACATAACAAAGGTGCATGGCAGAAAGTAAAAAAAGCAATCAAACCAACAGGTGACAAATAAAATATTGTCATCATACTCATAACAAGGCAATGCAAGTAGGAGACTTTGGAAAGAAAAGGACCCTGGATTTTATGTAACTATATATCATCATTCAACTGACTGGTACCTAGAAACAAAATGTACATTTTATCATGGATTAAGAAGTAATTTTCCCTTTACTCAGGTCTTAACCTACCAAAGCATATTGCTAATTGATTTTTAATTGTTGTCGGGATAAGGTGAGATAGATGGCACAAATTGTGTTGGCATTCTACACTTGAGATGGAGAGTTCCCTAGAGATACAGTACATACATTGGCTACCTTAATACGTAAGCACAATTTCATCTGAAAGCCAAAAATAAACAAAGACAGTGTGTACATATATGTCAGCATCCTTCTGTAAGAAATATGAGAGAAAGTTTGCATCCTTGGGTTTTGATTTGCATAAAAATTACAGGTATTTTTTTTAAAACCTCTCAAAGGAACAGTGCCCTGGCAAGGTAAAATGGTTTGATGTGTGCATTATTCAACTAATTCAGCATAATTGTTTGTATTGATTAGTTAAAAGCTTGTATTTTTATGACTCATCTGAGTCAATATCACCTAAACTTATTTTTTAATTGTTAATATTTCATCTTCTTTATCATTGGAAGCACTGTTGCTTTACAGCTCCAGAAGCCTGGTGTCATATTTAAACTGGCACTCTATCCCTGGTCATGCAATTTACCTCGTTTCTGTTTCTCTCATTACATTTCTTGTGTTTTGATGACAAATTAAACCTAAATGGACAGAATCCCACACACTGCTAATTCTTTAAGTGTGTTGCCAATCATGATAATATAGACAGCTCCTCCTCAACATATCACTGTGGTATTAGATATTTTTACTGGGTGTTGGCCTTCCTACTATTCCAGCTTTTTATTTAAGAGCTATTGTTTGGGGTTTTAGGCAGTTCTGGATTTACTGTAGACTCGATAGATAGATAGCAGGCTAAAACCCAGCAAATATTCATACTGTTGATATGACGGTGATTTATTTATTTTTTCAGTGGGGATCTCAGAATGCAGCCAGCCTTAGCCCAACTCTGAAATATAATATGAAACTACAATGATTCAGAGGGACTTTTACAATGGGTGGTTCGATTAGGCACCCATTGTTGGGACTGGGGTGAAAATTAAAGGCTGTCTGCAGGATGCAGGTATTTGCTGTATTGGAAAGGAATCACCATGTTTGAAGTTTTTGGCTGGTTTACAAACAATACCAAGTTGTGATAACAGAACTGCTCCTTCGTTGTAGGATGTTTGCATTTACCTAACTTGGAAATTAACATGTTTGACAATATTGGTTTCTAATCAGCAGATTTGTGCTCATTAATGGTTGGTAACAATAAATTTTATTAACTTGTGTTTTCATTAATTGTTAAACCCAGGAAATTTAGATGTGCCATTGTTTAATCCGATTGTCCAGAACTGATAATGGCAGGGAATGAAGGAGATTTAAACTACTGGGCAGGAGAAGGCACAAGGAGGATGGTCCACTGAGACGCTCCCAAGACATTCGAACAGAGCACAGGGCTCACAGGCAGACAAGGGACGTGGCTGGCACGCCATGAGGCACAAGGACGGTAAAACTTACTTCCAGGGAGAAAGACAGCTCCACAAGGAGACGCGTTGTGGGTCCAGAGAGAGGAAGCGCATGAAAGGAAAGAGCAAAGCTGGCAGAGAAAAGAGGTGTGCCTAGATCTCAGCAACACAAGGAGCCCAGCGTGGAAAAAAAGAAACGACAAAGAGATGCGAACAGGAATTCAACGATTTGACAAAACTTCTGTTGGGAAACAAGTGTCCAGTGAACAGAGTGCATCTGTGGACAGTTGGACGATTAATTGTTGGGGTAACAGTGCGCAAACTGGACTCTGCACCACTAAAGGTTGTATCCTCCAATTCTTGTTTTGATGGACTTTTGGAGTATAGAATGTGTGTTTTCCTTTTAAAATTTTTTTTTTTTCTGATATTTTTAGATGTTGTTATGTTTGTTTATCTTTTAAATGTACTTTATATTGTCTTATGTAACAGAAGTTACTGTTGCTTTTCCTGAAATTTCTGTTGTGTCTTTCATTGTGTGTTTACTCACGCCAAGTTAAATAAACCTGTGTGCTATTAAACAAACCTGTGTGCTATTATCGGTAAATTTCAAGAGTTCCCAGTCTCTTAATAAAACTGGATGGCGTAGTCGGATATTTTAATGGTGTCTAAGTTAGATTATCTGCAAGTGTGACCAGACACCTGTCACAATTCCTCCCCAGTTCCCTTAGCGATATACAATAAAGACAAATTCAACAATAACAAACCACAAACAAAAACCATACACTATGAAGCCCACAAAATGGCAACTGAAGAAATGAAATGATGGAGGTAGATAGTCCAGAGATTAGCACACTGTATATAAATATAAAGGTCAGTCCTACTGGTATTTCCTGATGAGATAATGATGTGTGAATGGAATCAGGAGCTCTCCTTTCTTCACAGGATGACAACAAATCTTCAGACAGTCCTTATGCAGCAGGAAGAAACCGACAGTCCATATACCCAAAACAGGAGACGATCCAGGACTAAACAAGATTCCACAAGAAGCAAAACGGGAAGGCAAACAGACAGGCAACGAAGACACGAAGCACAAAATTTTCCTCTATAGAACTGGCCTCCCTTTAAATGCCACACCAAACTCCTTGTGTCCAGCAGCCCTCCGCCCTCAGCAGGCAACCAATCAGAGCCACTACAGGGACTGCTTGGAGTTGAAGTTTCATTCCTCAGTAGCACTGCTATAGATAGATAGCATTTTATTTTCCCAATGGGAAAATTCAGATTTTTACAAAAACTTAACAAAAAAATATTATATTATGACAAATAACAAATACACACCAGAATGACTAATAAGAGAAAACATCTGACTTATCTATAGATAGAAAGAGCAGTCAGAGTGAAACAATATAAAGATGTATTGCTGTATGTGTAAAGGAGCCTCAGTAGTGTTTCTTGACACACTTGTGCTGAATAATTCTTTGGGTGAAATTTACTCTGTTAGTGTGCCAGAGAGAGGATGTGTGGTATTTTTCATATTGGCCCTCAAGTTTGTTTTAATTATTAATTAATTAATAGGGGGTCTATAGTGTGTCCCATTCCTGAGCCTACCATTTCAATTAGCTTGTTGATTTGGTGAACCTCTCTTGAAGTTATGTTACCGGCCCAACACATCACAGCTTAGACTACACTGGCCATCACACTAGATTAGTCCAACCTGTTATTGATGTGGGCACCCAAGAACATGTAACCTCCACATCAACTGGGCATTGCCACTGTTCTCTTACTTCCCTTTTGAAGTTTTAGTTTGCTTTTTGTCAATTTATTATTTTCTGTTCTTAATTATTTGTATTCCTTCTTTCTTAATTAATCATGTGTGGTAATATTTTCTGTTTTTAGGTGTGATTGATTTTTCTTATTCATTTCTTACTTTTGTTAATACGTTTTTTTTTTTTTTATTTGTTACTCATTGTAGGTAAGGATGCCCTCTCAGGGACATTCTAGTCTTTGTGGGTGAGTCCTTTTGATACAGTGCTGACACCTGAGTATCAATGCTTCTTGAAATTCAAGTTAGGAAAATGGTTTCTAAAAAGAATTTTCATTATGGAACTGAACCAGGTATGCAGTTCTCTTTGTCTGTTATTAAATTATTCACAGTGTTAAATGTAATGACTGTAGGTACTCTTGACTATTCCAGAATCTCAGTTTAAAAAAGCAATATAGACATGGGCTTTTGAAATAGTTTAGTATTGCATTATCTAGTTGTGGTATTTGAACATTTTCAACACCTGGTTATTTCAAAAAAAGAAACCCTTTTTTGAAATAGTTTATCTTTTGGGTTAGGGTTGGTTTTGGGATGAATTATTTGAAACAAAAATATTTTTCTATTTTGAATTATAATCATAGCCTTTGTTTACACAATCGTAAGTTGTGGACAGCATGACCATGACCCAAAGTCATGTAGTGTACCATCCCAGTGACTCAGTCATAGTGCTATGCAACTTGCCACTATGAAGTTAAAACTGTTTTAGTTTTGTAAATTTTTAGGATCGGGCTCCTCTTTATACAAATTTAAAATCAATAAGAGCTATGCTGGAAGGACAATAACTATATTGTGGCAAAATGAGGAAAATGTGTGCAGCTGAACTTGCCATAACTGGAAAACATTCATATTGCCATGGATGTCGACAAGAAGTAGGGTTAATTGACTATGAAACTAAGACAAGCTTGTGATACTTTCATGATGCAAAAAAGGGAAACAGCACCATCAAATTTGCATATGGTACCACTGTGATTGGCCTAATCAGTGAGCCATGTTGTGCCATGTCAGCAAACTTACCCTGAATGTAGACCAGACAAAGGAGGTTATTGTTGAATTCAAGAAGAACAAAGGCAATTATGCTCCACTTAATTTTTATGTCTGTATTGTTGAGTTTTGTACTATGTACGTTTCATATTTAAGACCATCATCCCTTCTGTCTTGACTATATGCATTTCCTCCTCACCATTCCCTCCGCAACCATGGATTATGATTTTCACTATACTATTGCAGTGTATGTAACAGGTAGTGATGAGCGAACGCTGTGGTAGCATGAGTTTGGCAAAATTGTAGAAATGTTTGAGAACTTTGCGAAACTCAGTGAAGTGCATTGAAGTCAATATGAAAGGTGGAACTGGAGTATTTTAAGCGTAATCTTTTTAAGTGTGTCTGAGGGCCAGGCACAAGTGTCTGCTAACTATGCTTGATTGATCATTGTGGCCAAAAGTGTAACCTGAGCTGTGAAGCAGCATACCATTGTGGCCTGCAGGGGGCTCACCAGCTCCTCAAACTTGACACACACACAGACACAGGCAAAAGTTATTTCACAGACACGCCTTTTATTTTCCCCAAATGTCCCACACAGTAAGCACAGTACAAAGCACCAATAATAACGTGACATAGCACTTCTATTTTTCTCTCTCTCTGCTTCCTGCCTCCACTCCTCCCAGCAAGCTTTGTCTCTCTTCCTCCCAACTCTGGATTTGAAAGCAGTGGCTTTCTTTATCCTCCACTCGATTTCTTCTGGTTGCCCATTAGCATGGTCCAGAAACACTTCTGGGTGAGGCAAAAGCATACAAAGTAGGGGTCTGCAGTCCTGCAGCACCCCTGGCATCACCATGGAACCCAACAAGGCTATGCCAATTTCCCGGGGCTGACATCTAGCACTCCAGGGAGTTAATGCTCTGTGTATATTATCTCCCCCGATCCTTCCACTAAGCAGGCGTCCCGGCCGACCATCTGCCACCCCATACAACAACATACAAGCAACAAAATACACAGACAAAAAATAGTCACAAATAACATACGAAAATGGCCACAAACTAGCAGTAAGTGAGAAAATACATCATTGCATACACAGAGTTTCAATCTTCGAAGCACTGATTGGCCATGCAGCATTTTTTGATGTTGACTTGATAGGTGTACACAATTAGGCATCTGGTTTTGAGTGATGTCCGTGCAGCTGGAAGGTCTGATTTTTGCCCATCTGTGGGGAAACATCACACTTTTATCTTTCTTCTGAAAGATTGAAATTTTATGTAAATAGTAATACATATGTTGTTTCAGAGTCTTGTGTTTTTGCCTTGGGGAGGGAGAAGGCTCCTTTAAGGTTTATTTCCACTGCTGCCATGCCATGTGGCTAATGAAGTAGGCATTTGGCCCTGGCCTGCACACACTTTCATATATGGACCTAGCATATGGCTGGCAAGATGGCAGAGGTTCTGGCACTGTAATTCAAAAATCAGATCAACACTAGTGAAAACAAAAGAAACTGCTGAAAAGTCATGGGAAGTCATGCAATTCATAATCACCTGTGATATTTATTCATGTATTCTCAAGGCAAAGTCAGGCAGCAAAAGCAATTGTTAAGTGTGACTTAAGTCCAGTAGTGTGATGACTTTAATTTACTTATTTGGGTTCACTTTTTTGGCTTTTTGCTGTTTATACAAGATGACTATTGTACAACTAATCTTAATTTTAGGTAAGCAGTCGGTTCTGACCCATCATCAGTACTGGTTTGTGAGTAATTATTGGATTTAGTGTCTTGTACACATACTTAATAGGCCAAATGACCATTATATAATTATTATAAACACTCACTGTGCTGCCCTTGCTGTCTATTTTGTGCTGTTCCGTATCCATGTGGGTTTCCTCGAGGTGCTCCAGTTTCCATCCACAGTCCAAAGACATGCATTGTCATTGCTAAATTGGTCCGATTACATGTTGCGTTTGTGTGTGTTCATCCATGGTGGACTGATTCCTGTCCATGGATTGTTACTGCCTTGTGCCCTATGTTTGATGGGATAGACGTCCACTAATCTGCAACCCAGCCCTAGATAAATGATTTAGGAAAATGGATGATGAAAATATGCAAATTTAATGTGTTTCCATTTCTAAATACTAAAATGACAGTAAAACAGAAGTATAAACATCACTCTTCTTGTTTTTTTTCTATTCCTAGCTTTGACAAGGTGTTTCTTCCCTTCCATAGTCACCTAAACTTACAATCTTTTACCACACTTCCACAAAAAAGAACTTTTAACTGACTGATAGACAATAATTGGATTTTTGGTTTATTTTAACTTTTCTCAGTTCCATCCTCTGCTTTCAATATGGGAAGTAGTTTTTGCAAAAAAGGAAATGCAATTATAAAATTAAAATGCAATCTCTCTTTTGCAATTTCATTTTCAAAGTCTGTGTGCATAAATGCTGCAAAAATTAAAATTAAATAACCTCAGTTGCAGTTCTGAACTGCATTGAAGCTGAAAAAATGAAAAGCAAAATGCAAATAAGCACTGAGCGCCACCTGCTGCTCATTGAATTTTCATTTTCGCTTTGCATTTTCATTTTCATTTTCAACATGCAAATAGCGTGGGTAAATGGGTGAGGTTAAGACTTCAACATATGACAATTGTTTTTGGAAGGTACTGGCAGCTTCTATTAAGATGGAAAGTAGTAGTCAGAAACAGCGAGAGAGTTCCTGGAGTTTGCATATTGTGAGAATGAAAATTTTAGATTACTTAGATGCAAAGTGATTTTAAATAGGCTTGGAGATGTCAAGACTTTCACCATCATGGAGGTAAATGATGTCGGATGGTGGAATTTACATGAGGTGGTACATCTCCTGAATACAGCATCAGTGGTATGACAACCTGTGCAGCACCAGATCGGCCTCAGCTGAAAATTACCATAGAAGTGATAAAGACTAATCTGTTTCATGGAATAAAGGCCAAAAGTATCTGAAACCAAATTCTCGCATTCTTTGCCTGATCATCCTTTCAGAAACTCAGATGAGGCGCCTTATTTCTTTGGCCTTAAGTCTATAAAGCAGATATGTCTTTGGTTTGGTTGCATATGTGTAATATCACATTTATCTTGAATCAAGACACAAGTAAAAAAAAAAAGCTCTTGCATTCTATCTTAATGTGTTTCCATATACAGTACTGAGAAAGTATGACTAGCCAATTAAACAATATTAAATATATTCATCACTGAGAACATCTGGAAGTTAAAATACCGTGAAAACACTAACAACTATAATTTATAGCTGTTAGTCTTATAATTTTTTCTTCTATAGTTGGACCTCTTAGTGCAAATGTAATCCCAGGGTTAAGTCTTGTTACATATAACATATCAGACATGCAAGGTGAGGGGGCAGTTTGCAGATTTTGGAGAAAGGGAACAGGCAAGGAAGGACAAAGGTGTGACATTTTTGCTAACAAGTGTTTTTTTCTATTTATAGACTGGAGGAGAAGTCCCTGATAAGCTGTGACTTCAACTCCACCCAGTGCTCTGCCAAACTGGGGCCCTAAGTGTAATCTTCTTCTTAACTATTTACTGTTCCTAGCTTAAGATTCTATTTTTTTTTCTTTTATTTCTGTCTTTTACATATAAAGTTTCTATAATAAGTTTGGTGAGAATAAATCGGTCCAACAGTGGTGTGAAAACTATTTGCCCCTTCCTGATTTCTTATTCTTTGCATGTTTGTCACCAAAATGTTTCTGATCATCAAACACATTTAACCATTAGTCAAATATAACACAAGTAAACACAAAATGCAGTTTATAAATGATGGTTTTATTATTTAGGAGAAAAAAATCCAAACCTACATGCCCTGTGTGAAAAAGTAATTGCCCCTGAACCTAATAACTGGTTGGGCCACCCTAGCAGCAATAACTGCAATCAAGCGTTTACGATAACTTGCAATGAGTCTTTACAGCGCTCTGAGGAATTTTGGCCCACTCATCTTTGCAGAATTGTTGTAATTCAGCTTTATTTGAGGGTTTTCTAGCATGAACCGCCTTTTTAAGGTCATGCCATAGCATCTCAATTGGATTCAGGTCAGGACTTTGACTAGCCACTCCAAAGTCTTCATTTTGTTTTCTTAGCCATTCAGAGAGTGGATTTGCTGGTGTATTTTGGGTCATTGTCCTGTTGCAGCACCCAAGATCGCTTCAGCTTGAGTTGACGAACAAATGGCCGGACTTTCTCCTTCAGGATTTTTTGGTAGACCGTAGAATTCATGGTTCCATCTATCACAGCAAGCCTTCCAGGTCCTGAAGCAGCAAACAACCCCAGACCATCACACTACCACCACCATATTTTACTGTTGGTATGATGTTCTTTTCTGAGATGCTGTGTTCCTTTTATGCCAGATGCACGGGACATTTGCCTTCCAAAAGTTCAACTTTTGTCTCATCAGTCCACAAGGTATTTTCCCAAAGTCTTGGCAATCATTGAGATGTTTCTTAGCAAAATTGAGACAAGCCCTAATGTTCTTTTTGCTTAACAATGGTTTGAGTCTTGGAAATCTGCCATGCAGGCCATTTTTGCCCAGTCTCTTTCTTATGGTGGAGCCGTGAACACTGACCTTAATTGAGGCAAGTGAGGCCTGCAGTTCTTTAGACGTTGTCCTGGGGTCTTTTGTGACCTCTCGGATGAGTTGTCTCTGCGCTCTTGGGGTAATTTTGGTCGGCCCGGCCACTCCTGGGAAGGTTCACCACTGTTCCATTTTTGCCATTTGTGGATAATGGCTCTCACTGTGGTTGCTGGAGTCCCAAAGCTTTAGAAATGGCTTTATAACCTTTACCAGAACTGATAGATCCCAGTTACTTCTGTTCTCATTTGTTCCTGAATTTCTTTGGATCTTGGCATGATGTCTAGCTTTTGAGGTGCTTTTGGTCTACTTCTCTGTGTCAGGCAGCTCCTATTTAAGTGATTTCTTGATTGAAACAGGTGCGGCAGTAATCAGGCCTGGGGGGTGGCTACAGAAATTGAACTCAGGTGTGATACACCACAGTTAGGTTATTTTTTCACAAGGGGGCAATTACTTTTCACACAGGGCCATGTAGGTTTGGATTTTTTCTCCTAAATAATAAAACCATCATTTAAAAACTGCATTTTGTGTTTACTTGTGTTATATTTGACTAATGGTTAAATGTGTTTGATGATCAGAAACATTTTGTGTGACAAACATGCAAAAGAATAAGAAATTAGGAAGGGGGCAAATAGTTTTTCACACCACTGTATGTGTGTCTGCATCTGTATGTTGTGAGTGCCAAGCTTGATGCTCTAGGATCCTTACCAGAATGGAGTCTGGTTCCTTATCAGGAAGGAAGGTAGGCTTGAATAGAGATAGACATGGCGGTGTCCCGACCAGGATGGATGCTATACTCTTCCGGAAAGGTGGCCTTTTGGACATACAGATAATGACTGTACACATGATGGCAGTATCCACAGGTGAGACCCTATATGGATACCCATAGGACAGGATAGGAATTGTAGTCCGTGGGACAGTTTTGTTAGGGTTCTACAGTGCTGCCATGGGGAGGTGCAGGGAACACCGTCCCTTATCTGAAGGGTTTCCGCAGACTCGAAATGCTTCCAAACATGCTCTGCTGTGACACGGACATACTCCCAGGTTCTGGCAAAAAAGAGAGGTTGATGAAACTATGTGGGAGGTAAGGAATGAAAAAAGAGCTTCTGACTTTTGTAATATTGTCTGAAAAGGAGTAAATTGTACATTTAAGGATGTATCAGCTTAAATAAAACTCCATATTTGAACTGGTGACTGTGTTGTGTAGTTACGTTTGGTGTTTTGAGCAACGTGGTGCCCCCTAAAGGTGTGTTCACCTTGCAATGGACTGGCGCCATGTCAGGGATTGTTCCCGTCTTCTACTCTATCCTTGCTGGGTTAGCATCCAGTTTCCCTGTGACCCTACTCAGGATAAGGCAGGTTTGAAAATGGATGGATTGATGAGGTTTCTTGAAGCTGAGAGAGAATAATATGCTCAGTGTTAAATTATTTTTCAGTTTATGGATCTGAACTTCTACATAAATTCATATTGGAGTCATTCTAGAAGTATTAATGTAGCCTTTGTGTTATTGATCAAAATAGGGGACTCAGAGTCTGTCTTTCGCTCCTTTCTTAATGCATTGCTCAAGTCATGACTATCACAAAGAGCATGCAGTTTACACCCAAAAAGCACTGTTGTCTGCAATGGACCAATTGTTAGCAGTCACTTTGCTTCGGATTACATTCCTACTTTAAACCTTTAAAAGTAATAAAATATATAAAATATAAAAATAAAATATGTGCATATTTTTTGTGGCAATGTTCATCTAGAACAGCTGTGCTAAAGACTCTGATCTTCTGTTCCTCTTAATAATATTATATTTCTGCAATAAGTGACATGATGAGTAGATTTACATGAGATATTGTGTGTGCTGTCCTTAGAAGTTAAACATTATACTACTTGCCTCATCCTATTGTAAAAGAATAAACAAGACAAGAACTGATGAGCTAAATGCAAGACCAAATTACACTTTGGCACTTTGAACATTCCTTTAGAGTATAAAATGATTTTCTTGACATTTTCTTTGGATATAAAACTGTCTTATCAATCCACTGGTGAGATCAGAACTATAGTAATAATGGTATTGTGTCAAGCACAAATTGGCAAAGTGCTGACTAACATTTGCTATTTGACAAGAACCTGCATGTGTTTCTACCATTAGTCTTCGTGGTACTGTAGTAATTATGAGGTTACCACAAAATATGGTGGCGGTTTAAGGAATCTGGCACAGGGGTATATGCTTATGGCACCATCAGCTATTGAGCAGGCATAGCTCACAGCACTCTTTAGTCTCAAGAACTGTGCGTGACTTTTTCAGCCAGTTTTAATTTGGGGATAGTTTATTCTTTATTCATGTCTTATTTTAAATGATGTTGTGGTTCTGTTCTCATTTCCTTGTGGCCTTTTTTTAGATTCAGTATTTGGGTTTCTCAATCATTAATTTTCTAAATAATTCAA
>NW_024379875.1:0-9057 GCF_016835505.1 Polypterus senegalus
TTGCTTTAGTTTGCATGATTGCAGAATTTGTCAGTGTATTCACCTCCTAGCCTGCCTGTGTGTGGCTGAGCATATGCACACTGTGATGGTTTTTGTTAGACACTACAGTCTCCTTCCACATCTCAAAAGTAAATTGCCAAGCTTAAATGTACAGTATCTGGTATAACTGACCTTGGATAGACTTTTGTACACCGTCTCGTGCACACTTTCCATTTACAGTGACCAAAAATTATGTGTTATTTGAATGGAATAACATTGCCTGATGTCCATCTTTCTTTTAATTGCATTTAAATAAGCTAATTTTACATCACAATAACATATACTGTATAAGGTTTTTAAAGTCCTACTTGCTTCCTTTTGTTAATGTTTGGTAATGTAAGCCAGATGTTCCTTTCTAACTATTAACTTAAGTAATACTGGATCTGGACACTTAGTTTAAGATGCTTTGTCTAGGAAGTAGCTGATGCAATTCCAACTAATTTGGAAATAACTTGGCAGCAGGCCTGGATTCTGTTTACTTTGACAGACCACTAGTATCCTGTGTTTGGTAATTGCTGTGAAAGTTCAGTTCACGCATCTCCTGTTTATTGCTCTCTCTTTATGTTTTGGTTCATAGGATGGCTGGAATGAAAGTAGTTTAGTTTAACACCATTGTTTAACTAATTAACATTAAAAATAATAATTTGGAAACTTCCAGGCTATATCTTCCAGATGTTAGTTTTTCATTAGTTTCTAGTTAGGCTGAAATGTTTGTGTAATCTCATGTGCCACAGCCATTGAAAATATGTTCACCTTTTATCAACCATTTTTCCATATCTCTGCAGCCTGGAACCTCCACCCTGGAGCTCTGTTTAGGTGGGGTTGACTCCAATAGGTGTCAAAAGAGTCTAGCTACAGACTTCCGGAGCTCTGTCCGGTTACACTATCGTTAAGGTTAAGGTTGTGGAATAGGTTAGTTGACTCAAATAATGAAGTCTGTCCATTAGGTCAGCTCCATATACATGGAGCTTCAGGATGGAGACTGTTGGCTACAATGATACCTTTGTCCATTTTTCAAAATCAGTGATACTAACAGCACTTCTAAACTATACACAGTTGGCATATAAATCCAATTTGTGGGTAAACCTTAGTGAAGGAAACTGTTCAGCCAGCTGTTTTCAGTTCTTCTTTAGGCATCTTCATCTGTGGTGTGTGAATATCCCTTGTTTTCTTACATACATCACACTTCCAGTGTCTAGAAATTCAGAACTTTCTGTCAAAGTATGCCATCACATAGTAAATCAAAATGTTATTTTCTACTTGTAGAAAAAATGTGCCTGCCCTATAAGGCTAGGTTGTGTTTCACAATTAGAAAACTAGCCTTCTCTCTATATACAGCCATTCCGCAGTTGCTAAGTTACAAACGCAGCACCCTGAGGCACTTGTGCTAATCGCTGGAGACTTTAACCATGTAACGCTGGATAAAACATTACCTGCCTTCTCCCAGTATGTGGATTGTAAAACTCGGGGAAACAGGACTATTGACCTACTATATGCAAACGTTAAAGACGCATACAGCGCCACCCCACTGCCTGCGCTTGGGAAAGCAGATCATAACCTGGTTCTGCTTCAGCCTCAATACAAACCAAGAGTGAGGGCGCTACCTACAACCACACGCTCATTCAGGAAGTGGTCCCCTGAGGCAGAGCAGGCTCTGAGAGACTGCTTTGGAACTACAGACTGGGATATATTGCTGAGATCACATAGTGAGAACATTGAAGAGGCTGTTGAATGCACAACTGATTACATCAACTTCTGTATGGACATTGTAGTTCCAGTAAGAACAGTACGCTGCTATGCTAACAACAAGCCATGGATTACAAGTGACATCAAGGGCCTTTTGAACCAGAAGAAAAGGGCTTTTAAAGGTGGTGATAAGCATGAGCTGAAGTGCGTGCAGAAGGAACTCCGAGTCCAGCTCAGGGCGGCGAAAGAGCAGTACAGGAGAAAGCTGGAGCAGAAGTTGCAGAAAAACAGTATGAAGGAAGTGTGGGATGGGATGAAGATTATCACTGGCTGCAGCTCGAAGCGGGGTGCCGCAATCGAGACAGACGTGGAGAGCAAACCAAATGAACAACTTCTTTAATAGGTTTGATCACAGTAACCCACGCTCACCTCAGAGTACTGCATCCTCCAACCATCCTTCTGCTGATACCAGCATAGGTGAGACATCCCCACCCACAATTACAGCAGCCCAGGTGAGCAGAGAGCTGAAAAGACTTTGTGCCAGCAAAGCAGCGGGTCCAGATGGTGTATCGCCACGATGCTGAAGGCCTGTGCGTTGGAACTGGGAGTCCTCTACAGGGCATCTTCAACCTGAGCCTGGAACAGGGAGAGTCCCGAGGCTTTGGAAAACATCTTGTATCACTCCTGTCCCAAAGGTATCACGTCCTAGTGAGCTGAATGACTTCTGGCCTGTTGCTCTGACGTCACATCTGATGAAGACCATGGAGCGGCTGCTGCTTCACCACCTGAGGCCACAGGTCCGTCACGCCCTAGACCCTCTGCAGTTCGCATACCAGGAGAAGGTGGGAGCGGAGGATGCCATCATCTATATGCTTCATCGATCCCTCTCCCACCTGGACAGAGGCAGTGGTGCTGTAAGAATTATGTTTTGGACTTCTCTAGTGCCTTCAACACCATCCAACCTCTGCTCCTTAGGGATAAGCTGACTGAGATGGGAGTAGATTCACACCTTGTGGCATGGATTGTGGACTATCTTACAGACAGACCTCAATATGTGCGTCTTGGGAACTGCAGGTCTGACATTGTGTGCAGCAATACAGGGGCGCCGCAGGGGACTGTACTTTCTCCGGTCCTGTTCAATCTATATACATCAGACTTCCAATATGACTCGAGTCCTGCCATGTGCAAAAGTTCGCTGATGACACTGCTATTGTGGGCTGCATCAGGAGTGGGCAGGAGGAGGAGTACAGAAAGTTAATCAAAGACTTTGTTAAATGGTGCGACTCAAACCACTTACACCTTAACACCAGCAAGACCAAGGAGCTGGTGGTGGATTTTAGGAGGCCCAGGCCCCTCATGGACCCTGTGATCATCAGAGGTGACTGTGTGCAGAGGGTGCATACCTATAAATATCTGGGAGTGCAGCTGGATGACAAATTGGACTGGACTGCCAATACTGATGCTCTATGTAAGAAAGCTCAGAGCAGAATATACTTTCTGAGAAGGTTGGCATCCTTCAACATCTGCAGTAAGATGCTGCAGATGTTCTACCAGACGGTTGTGGCGAGTGCCCTCTTCTACGCGGTGGTGTGCTGGGGTGGCAGCATAAAGATGAAAGACACCTCACGCCTGGACAAACTTGTTAAGAAGGCAGGCTCCATTGTAGGATTAAAGTTGGACAGTTTAACATCTGTGGCAGAGCGACGGGCACTAAGCAAACTCCTGTCAATCATGAATAATCCACTGCATCCACTTAACAGTGTCATCTCCAGACAGAGGAGTAGCTTCAGTGACAGACTTTTGTCACTGTCCTGTTCCACTGACAGACTAAAGAGATCGTTCCTCCCCCACACTATGCGACTCTTCAATTCCACCCGGGGGAGTAAATGCGAACATTAATTTTATTTTAATTCTTTTCATTTTTATTACTATTTAATTTAATATTGTTTCTTTGTATCAGTATACTGCTGCTGGATTATGTGAATTTCCCCTTGGGATTAATAAAGTATCTATCTATCTACTACAATTTTAAAACTTTTTTTCAATTGAGGGCTGGACATTTTAGTAATATTAATACAAATACTTTATTTTTAATATACAGTATATGCTCAAAAGTGAAAAACAGAGTTATAAAGTTAATCAACAAAGCAAATGCTTAATCCTTAAAGCACCATACTCCTAAGCTATTATTGTCAGCTGGCTGTAGCAGAAACATCATACAAAAACAACTTGCACCCTGAACATTTCACCATTGCAACTGGTGATCAGTTATAGCACTAGACAGCAGTACCCCTCTCTCAAACATTATTTAGGCCTTTAGCTCAAAAAGAGACAGCCCCTGTATTACGAACGTTTTCCATTCCTGACAACATTCATAAACACATTTTGTATGTAAACTTCCACTGAAACTGTCCATTTAATAGAAATATTGGCAAACATGCAAAATGCTTTATTAGATGCTTTACAGAAAAACATTTCAAACTTAATAATTTGATAGTTTAGCAATATCACTGTATTATAAATCACAAAACAGGAATAATGTAAACTAAAATTAACCATGGGTTTGTACAGTATGCTGATTTTATGTTTAAGTTTGGTATTTTTCAACTCAAAAGTTATTTCTTCACAATCATAGTATTTATTAATTTTCCATATAAAATTGTGTTCTGAACTGAAGAGTTTTTTATACGTTTTAAAAATACCTTGCCTGTTTGTGCTGCTTACAATGGGACTAATGGATACATGGGTCCATAGGTAAATGAAAAAGCCTTAAAACTTAGCAAATGCATCTACATTGAAGCGGCAAAGGCTTGTCTGTTTCATTTATGAGGCATCCTTCTGATAAAGAAGGAAACTACAGATAATTATTTTACCACGGGTTGTTGGAACCATTTTTCTTAAGAATACATTTTCTTTGTGCTTGTCTGCTAACAGCCTCTATTGTGGGTGAAGTTATGGCAACCCAATAATCTTAACGCAACATGCACCAAGTGATACTCTGCTTATAGTTCTGCCTTTGTGTCTGCAATTCTGTTTTGTCAACAGTGATGTGCAGCACTTGCTGATCATGTATTTCATCAACTTGTTTGGAGGCTTTATTAGCCGTATGTCACTTGACAGATTACTAGTGCTTGTGTGGTTGGTAGTTAAATACTGACTAAGACCGTGCTCCTCATGAGTAGCCACCAATGAAGTGCTGGGGGACAGAGTGACATACGGGTTTCCTCTGACCTTGAGGTAGTGTAAGGAGGCAGCATGCCACATGGTAGAAGCAGCTGCTGAAGTAATGAAATAAGCTTCCATTTAGTGAAAAAATCTAAGCAATCTTAAGTGTGAATTTTTCGGCTATTATTGTATAGTAGTCTACAGAATAGAGACAACAATCCATATAAGATCATCAACATTAACTGTCAATAACAGCAATTGGTGATGACTTTCTGAGGTCCCTGGCCCTGAAAGATGCTTTTAAAATGGCTGAATGTCACAACAGTGTTTTGCTTTGTACTTTTTTCCTTTACAAAATGACATGGATACCCTGTTTTGCAATATGTGTGCAATCTCAAGAAATGGATCAATACTCAAAAAAATTTTAGCTTGAAAAATGGACATTCTTTAAGACTTTTTCATTCATCCATGGATCCATGGATCTATTAGCGCCATTGTAAACTGCAAGGACAGATAAGGAATTTTTAAAAAATGCCTTACTTTACAGCACAATTTTATGTGGCAAATTAATATATACCATGATTGTGAAGCAATAACTTGTTGCAACTTGCACACTTTTCCCTTAAGCATCCTACAATCTTTGATGAAGACACAGTACCTTAAAGAGATGAGAAGGCTTAGTAATGGCAGGTAAAGCTACAACTAACTGATGATTTGACAACTAATCCTTCAGTAGACTCGTGTTGTCTTTGCTGAGGGACTGTGCGTGTCACTTGCTCTTCCCAGCAGTAGATATTCCCTGGGATGGCACGACTGGGACTTGTACTTAGGATGATTTGAAGTACAAGTAACAGGATCTGCCTTTAATCAGCTAAACAGACAGCTGTAATAGAATACGCATTGCACAGCTGTGCCTGATGCCAGTTTTGTTCAGTGACATGTGCACTGTAAAAAATGCCAGCATTTCAGAAGAATTAACTATAATTGTTCAAAATAAAGCACTGTTGATATTTCTGACAGAAGCTTGTCTGATATCATAGAAACATTTTCATTCAAACATCGGAAAATATTTTAGTGAGCAGTCACAGAAAACTTTCAAATGTACATATATCAACTGTTAAAAAAACTCACTGCCTATAACACTGTTTGATGTGATGTACACAGTTACATTCCCAAATATTAACTGGGATAACCTTGCAGATGGAGGAGCACAAGAGCAGGAGTTTTTAGAAGTAATCAGCGACTGTTTTTTAACACAGCATGTTAAAGCACCAACACGGGGCGAAGCCTTTCTGGATTTAGTATTCTGTAATAATCAGGATAGAATTGAGGGTGTAGAGGTGATTGAACCACTAGGGTCAAGTGACCATAATATAATACAGTTCTCAGTATTTTATAAGAGTACAGATGCAAAGACTAAAATTATTAAGTTGAACTTTGGTACGGCTAATTTTGAGCAGATACGACAAAATCTAAGTAGGATAGACTGGGATAAGCTTTTAAATGTGGAGACAGTCAAGGAGCAGTGGAACAGGTTTAAAAATGTTTTACATGTAATGCAGGACAGATACATACCTAAATTTGGAATTAATAGGCAGTTAAAAGACAGTTGGAGAGGAATATAGCAGATAAGGCGAAAGAAGACCCAAAGAGATTCTTTCAGTATTTTAGTAGTAAAAGAACAGTTAAGGAGGAGGTCAAGTTCATCAGGAATAGTAAAGGGGAATTAAAAGATACATACAATGAAATAGCAGATGCCCTAAACTTACATTTTTCTGAGGTGTTTACAAGTGAGCAAGTGTATAACCTCCCAGAGGTAAACACGACTACTAAGGAGGTACTGAGGGATTTGAAAATTGTAGAGGGAGAAGTGCTGCTCAGATTAAATAAGATGAAATCAAACAAATCACCAGGCCCAGATAATATTTATTCTCGTGTCCTTAAGGAGGCTAGTGAGTACATATATAAACCCTTGACACGTATTTTTAGGAAGTCACTGTGCACTGGAGAGATTCCAAACGACTGGAAAATGGCAAATATCATCCCATTATATAAAAAGGGTGACAGGGTAGATCCAAGCAACTATAGGCCAGTAAGCTTAACATGCATCACAGGAAAATTAATGGCAGGAATTATTAAGTATAAGATTGAGCAACACATGGCAAGGACAGGAGTTATTCTGAGCAGTCAGCATGGGTTCAGAAGAGGGAGGTCATGTTTTACTAACATGTTGGAATTCTATGAGGTTGCAACAAAAGCATACGATCAAAGTGGAGCTTATGATATTATTTATCTGGACTTTCAGAAAGCATTTGATAAGGTGCCACATGAGAGGTTGGGCATCAAGTTAAAAGAAGTGGGAGTTCAGGGTGATGTTTTTAGATGGGTGCAGAATTGGCTCAAACACAGGAAGCAGAGGGTGATGGTGCGAGGAACCGCTTCAGAACTGGCCGATGTTAAGAGTGGTGTTCCACAGGGGTCAGTGCTAGGGCAATTGCTATTTTTAATATATATAAATGATTTAGATAGGAATATAAGTAACAAGCTGGTTAAGTTTGCAGATGATACCAAGATAGGTGGATTAGCAGATAATTTGGAATCCGTTATATCATTACAGAAGGACTTGGATAGCATACAGGCTTGGGCAGATTTGTGGCAGATGAAATTTAATGTCAGTAAATGTAAAGTATTACACATAGGAAGTAAAAATATTATGTTTGAATACACAATGGGCGGTTCGGAAAATTGAGAGTACACCTTATGAGAAGGATTTAGGAGTCATAGTGGACTCAAAGCTATCAACTTCCCAACAGTGTTCAGAAGCCATTAAGAAGGCTAACAGAATGTTAGGTTATATAGCAAGATCTGTGGAGTACATGTCCAAGGAGGTTATGCTCAACCTTTATTATGCACTGGTGAGGCCTCATCTTGAGTACTGTGTGCAGTTTTGGTCTCCAGGCTACAAAAAGGACATAGCAGCGCTAGAAAAGGTCCAGAGAAGAGCGACTAGACTGATTCCAGGTCTACAGGGGTTGAATTATGAGGAAAGATTAAAAGAGCTGAGCATTTACAGTTTAAGCAAAAGAAGATTAAGAGGTGACATGATTGAAGTGTTTAAAATTCTGAAGGGAATTAGTACAGTGGATCGAGACTTGTATTTTAAAATGAGTTCATCAAGAACACGGGGACACAGTTGGAAACTTGTTAAGGGTAAATTTCGCACAAACATTAGCAAGTTTTTCTTTACACAAAGAACGATAGACACTTGCAATAAGCTACCAAGTAGTGTGGTAGACAGTAAGACGTTAGGGACTTTCAAAACTGGACTTGATGTTTTCTTGAAGGAAACAAGTGGATAGGACTGGCGAGCTTTGTTAGGCTGAATGGCCTGTTCTCCTCCAGATTGTTCTAATGTTCTATTTAATTCCACTAAAATGGATATTGGCTAGATTATAAAAGTATACATTCAAACCCATGTCTTTGGATCTGTGAAGCATCAGCATTAACCATTGCTCTACCTTGAAGTAATGCTTAGCTAGCTACCCACAGCTACTTATTTGTTCACAGCCTGTTTCTTATCCGCACAGCATATGAGAGTTGTTCAATGGAGTGTGGTATTTGTTAGGTCACTGAATTATCATTGTTTCAAGAGACATGCCTTTGTTAAAATGAAATGCATTTTAACTGGCCAAACTTGAAAATCCCAGTCACATAAACTGGCAAACTTGGCACACTGAGTCATCCATTACTATGTACTGTACAGGCAGAACTGCGTTAAATTTTTTTGTCACTACTGTTATTGTCATGATATTTTTACTCGCACATGGGATATCTAATGATGCACATAAACAGTAAGATTTTTTTTTTTGGTCATGTCCTTTCAGGGTCTTTATCACATCTCTTATGATAGTTACATGGTTCAGAATCCATCTTGGTGAATGTGGTTAGCTTCCAAGACCCACTGGTTTAATTTTCATTAGGGCCCCTCCTGATGACATCGAGAACTGTGAACCTTTACAACAGTCATCATGCAGTCCTCCTGTATCTTATGTAGACACACCTTGCAGTCGCTTCGGTTTGATACCTCATAGCCAATGATCCTCTCAATCTGAAATTGTCAAATGTTATCCCATTCATGTAGAAGTGCCTAATGAAACTGTTGGCCAT
>NW_024379876.1:0-18547 GCF_016835505.1 Polypterus senegalus
CCCAGTACCCTTATAGTTAAGAATAGTTTGGATGGTTTCCCAACTGTTTTCAAAGTGCACTTCAACATCTCAAACTCACTGTTTGAAATTCCTATTGACTTGCATTGGGCAAAACTGAAGTTGAGTGAAACTCAAGGAGTCTTAACTTCACTGTTGTGAAAACACTTGAAACACATCTGAGACATAGTTTTTACAAAATGAACTGTTTTGAACAGTTTCCTGGTGGACAACAAGCCGTCACACTTGTACACAAAGTGAATTTCAGGCCTTGAAACGTGTTATGGTGAATTCAGGTTACCTTCAACTCTAACTCTGTGGAAAGTCAAAATACTCTGGTAAAAGCAGTTCTAAATGATGAAATCCCCAGTACCCTTAAGGTTAAGAACTGTTTGGATGGTTTCCCAACTGTTTTCAAAGTGCACTTCAACATCTCAAACTCACTGTTTGAAATTCCTATTGACTTGCATTGGGCAAAACTGAAGTTGAGTGAAACTCAAGGAGTCTTAACTTCACTGTTGTGAAAACACTTGAAACACATCTGAGACATAGTTTTTACAAAATGAACTGTTTTGAACAGTTTCCTGGTGGACATCAAGCCGTCACACTTGTACACAAAGTGAATTTCAGGCCTTGAAACGTGTTATGGTGAATTCAGGTTACCTTCAACTCTAACTCTGTGGAAAGTCAAAATACTCTGGTAAAAGCAGTTCTAAATGATGAAATCCCCAGTACCCTTAAGGTTAAGAACTAGTTTGGATGGTTTCCCAACTGTTTTCAAAGTGCACTTCAACATCTCAAACTCACTGTTTGAAATCCCTATTGACTTGCATTGGGCAAAACTGAAGTTGAGTGAAACTCAAGGAGTCTTAACTTCACTGTTGTGAAAACACTTGAAACACATCTGAGACATAGTTTTTACAAAATGAACTGTTTTGAACAGTTTCCTGGTGGACATCAAGCCGTCACACTTGTACACAAAGTGAATTTCAGGCCTTGAAACGTGTTATGGTGAATTCAGGTTACCTTCAACTCTAACTCTGTGGAAAGTCAAAATACTCTGGTAAAAGCAGTTCTAAATGATGAAATCCCCAGTACCCTTATGGATAAGTACAGTTTGGATGGTTTCCCAACTGTTTTCAAAGTGCACTTCAACATCTCAAACTCACTGTTTGAAATTCCCATAGATTTTCATTGGGCAACAACTGAAGTTGAGTGAAAATCAAGGAGTCTTAACTTCTATGTTGTGAAACCACTTGAAACACATCTGTGACATAGTTTTTACAGAAATGAACTGTTTAGAACAGTTTCCTGGTGGACAAAAAGCTGTCACACGTGTACATAAAGTGAATTTAAGACCTTGAAACGTGTTATGGTGAAATCAGGTTAACTTCAACTCTAACTCTGTGGAAAGTCAAAATACTCTGGTAAAGCAGTTCTAAATGATGAAATCCCCAGGACCCTTATAGTTAAGAATAGTTTGGATGGTTTCCCAACTGTTTTCAAAGTGCACTTCAACATCTCAAACTCACTTTTGAAATTCCCATTGATTTGCATTGGGCAAAACTGAAGTTCAGTGAAACTCAATGAGTCTTAACTTCACTGTTGTGAAAACACTTGAAACACATCTGAGACATAGTTTTTACAAAATGAACTGTTTTGAACAGTTTCCTGGTGGACAACAAGCCGTCACACTTGTACACAAAGTGAATTTCAGGCCTTGAAACGTGTTATGGTGAATTCAGGTTACCTTCAACTCTAACTCTGTGGAAAGTCAAAATACTCTGGTAAAAGCAGTTCTAAATGATGAAATCCCCAGTACCCTTAAGGTTAAGAACTGTTTGGATGGTTTCCCAACTGTTTTCAAAGTGCACTTCAACATCTCAAACTCACTGTTTGAAATTCCTATTGACTTGCATTGGGCAAAACTGAAGTTGAGTGAAACTCAAGGAGTCTTAACTTCACTGTTGTGAAAACACTTGAAACACATCTGAGACATAGTTTTTACAAAATGAACTGTTTTGAACAGTTTCCTGGTGGACATCAAGCCGTCACACTTGTACACAAAGTGAATTTCAGGCCTTGAAACGTGTTATGGTGAATTCAGGTTACCTTCAACTCTAACTCTGTGGAAAGTCAAAATACTCTGGTAAAAGCAGTTCTAAATGATGAAATCCCCAGTACCCTTATGGATAAGTACAGTTTGGATGGTTTCCCAACTGTTTTCAAAGTGCACTTCAACATCTCAAACTCACTGTTTGAAATTCCCATAGATTTTCATTGGGCAAAACTGAAGTTGAGTGAAACTCAAGGAGTCTTAACTTCTATGTTGTGAAAACACTTGAAACACATCTGTGACATAGTTTTTTACAGAAATGAACTGTTTTGAACAGTTTCCTGGTGGACAACAAGCCGTCACACTTGTACACAAAGTGAATTTCAGGCCTTGAAACGTGTTATGGTGAATTCAGGTTACCTTCACTTCACTCTAACTCTGTGGAAAGTCAAAATACTCTGGTAAAGCAGTTCTAAATGATGAAATCCCCAGTACCCTTATAGTTAAGAATGTTTGGATGGTTTCCCAACTGTTTTCAAAGTGCACTTCAACATCTCAAACTCACTGTTTGAAATTCCTATTGACTTGCATTGGGCAAAACTGAAGTTGAGTGAAACTCAAGAGTCTTAACTTCACTGTTGTGAAAACACTTGAAACACATCTGAGACATAGTTTTTACAAAATGAACTGTTTTGAACAGTTTCCTGGTGGACAACAAGCCGTCACACTTGTACACAAAGTGAATTTCAGGCCTTGAAACGTGTTATGGTGAATTCAGGTTACCTTCAACTCTAACTCTGTGGAAAGTCAAAATACTCTGGTAAAGCAGTTCTAAATGATGAAATCCCCAGTACCCTTAAGGTTAAGAACTGTTTGGATGGTTTCCCAACTGTTTTCAAAGTGCACTTCAACATCTCAAACTCACTGTTTGAAATCCTATTGACTTGCATTGGGCAAAACTGAAGTTGAGTGAAACTCAAGGAGTCTTAACTTCACTGTTGTGAAAACACTTGAAACACATCTGAGACATAGTTTTTACAAAAATGAACTGTTTTGAACAGTTTCCTGGTGGACATCAAGCCGTCACACTTGTACACAAAGTGAATTTCAGGCCTTGAAACGTGTTATGGTGAATTCAGGTTACCTTCAACTCTAACTCTGTGGAAAGTCAAAATACTCTGGTAAAAGCAGTTCTAAATGATGAAATCCCCAGTACCCTTATGGATAAGTACAGTTTGGATGGTTTCCCAACTGTTTTCAAAGTGCACTTCAACATCTCAAACTCACTGTTTGAAATTCCCATAGATTTTCATTGGGCAAAACTGAAGTTGAGTGAAACTCAAGGAGTCTTAACTTCTATGTTGTGAAAACACATGAAACACATCTGTGACATAGTTTTTTACAGAAATGAACTGTTTAGAACAGTTTCCTGGTGGACAAAAAGCTGTCACACGTGTACACAAAGTGAATTTAAGACCTTGAAACGTGTTATGGTGAAATCAGGTTACCTTCAACTCTAACTCTGTGGAAAGTCAAAATACTCTGGTAAAGCAGTTCTAAATGATGAAATCCCCAGGACCCTTATAGTTAAGAATAGTTTGGATGGTTTCCCAACTGTTTTCAAAGTGCACTTCAACATCTCAAACTCACTTTTGAAATTCCCATTGATTTGCATTGGGCAAAACTGAAGTTCAGTGGAACTCAATGAGTCTTAACTTCACTGTTGTGAAAACACTTGAAACACATCTGAGACATAGTTTTTACAAAATGAACTGTTTTGAACAGTTTCCTGGTGGACAACAAGCCGTCACACTTGTACACAAAGTGAATTTCAGGCCTTGAAACGTGTTATGGTGAATTCAGGTTACCTTCAACTCTAACTCTGTGGAAAGTCAAAATACTCTGGTAAAGCAGTTCTAAATGATGAAACCCCCAGTACCCTTAAGGTTAAGAACTGTTTGGATGGTTTCCCAACTGTTTTCAAAGTGCACTTCAACATCTCAAACTCACTGTTTGAAATCCTATTGACTTGCATTGGGCAAAAACTGAAGTTGAGTGAAACTCAAGGAGTCTTAACTTCACTGTTGTGAAAACACTTGAAACACATCTGAGACATAGTTTTTACAGAAATGAACTGTTTTGAACAGTTTCCTGGTGGACAACAAGCCGTCACACTTGTACACAAAGTGAATTTCAGGCCTTGAAAGCGTGTTATGGTGAATTCAGGTTACCTTCAACTCTAACTCTGTGGAAAGTCAAAATACTCTGGTAAAAGCAGTTCTAAATGATGAAACCCCAGTACCCTTAAGGTTAAGAACTGTTTGGATGGTTTCCCAACTGTTTTCAAAGTGCACTTCAACATCTCAAACTCACTGTTTGAAATCCTATTGACTTGCATTGGGCAAAAACTGAAGTTGAGTGAAACTCAAGGAGTCTTAACTTCACTGTTGTGAAAACACTTGAAACACATCTGAGACATAGTTTTTACAAAATGAACTGTTTTGAACAGTTTCCTGGTGGACATCAAGCCGTCACACTTGTACACAAAGTGAATTTCAGGCCTTGAAACGTGTTATGGTGAATTCAGGTTACCTTCAACTCTAACTCTGTGGAAAGTCAAAATACTCTGGTAAAAGCAGTTCTAAATGATGAAATCCCCAGTACCCTTATGGATAAGTACAGTTTGGATGGTTTCCCAACTGTTTTTCAAAGTGCACTTCAACATCTCAAACTCACTGTTTGAAATTCCCATTGATTTTCATTGGGCAAAAACTGAAGTTGAGTGAAACTCAAGGAGTCTTAACTTCTATGTTGTGAAACAACTTGAAACACATCTGTGACATAGTTTTTACAGAAATGAACTGTTGTGAACAGTTTTCTGGTGGAAAACAAATCGTCAAACATGTGTACACAAAGTGAAATTTCAGGCCTTGAAACGTGTTATGGTGAATTCAGGTTACCTTCAACTCTAACTCTGTGGAAAGTCAAAATACTCTGGTAAAAGCAGTTCTAAATGATGAAATCCCCAGTACCCTTATGGATAAGTACAGTTTGGATGGTTTCCCAACTGTTTTTCAAAGTGCACTTCAACATCTCAAACTCACTGTTTGAAATTCCCATAGATTTTCATTGGGCAAAACTGAAGTTGAGTGAAACTCAAGGAGTCTTAACTTCTATGTTGTGAAACCACATGAAACACATCTGTGACATAGTTTTTACAGAAATGAACTGTTTAGAACAGTTTCCTGGTGGACAAAAGCTGTCACACGTGTACACAAAGTGAATTTAAGACCTTGAAGCGTGTTATGGTGAAATCAGGTTAACTTCACCTCTAACTCTGTGGAAAGTCAAAATACTCTGGTAAAGCAGTTCTAAATGATGAAATCCCCAGGACCCTTATAGTTAAGAATAGTTTGGATGGTTTCCCAACTGTTTTCAAAGTGCACTTCAACATCTCAAACTCACTTTTGAAATTCCCATTGATTTGCATTGGGCAAAACTGAAGTTCAGTGGAACTCAATGAGTCTTAACTTCACTGTTGTGAAAACACTTGAAACACATCTGAGACATAGTTTTTACAAA
Source organism: Polypterus senegalus (assembly GCF_016835505.1). Classification (NCBI taxonomy): domain Eukaryota; kingdom Metazoa; phylum Chordata; class Cladistia; order Polypteriformes; family Polypteridae; genus Polypterus; species Polypterus senegalus. The sequence goes on from NW_024379876.1 coordinate 5,636, forward strand.
ATGAACTGTTTTGAACAGTTTCCTGGTGGACAACAAGCCGTCACACTTGTACACAAAGTGAATTTCAGGCCTTGAAACGTGTTATGGTGAATTCAGGTTACCTTCAACTCTAACTCTGTGGAAAGTCAAAATACTCTGGTAAAGCAGTTCTAAATGATGAAACTCCCAGTACCCTTAAGGTTAAGAACTGTTTGGATGGTTTCCCAACTGTTTTCAAAGTGCACTTCAACATCTCAAACTCACTGTTTGAAATCCTATTGACTTGCATTGGGCAAAACTGAAGTTGAGTGAAACTCAAGGAGTCTTAACTTCACTGTTGTGAAAACACTTGAAACACATCTGTGACATAGTTTTTACAAAATGAACTGTTTTGAACAGTTTCCTGGTGGACAACAAGCCGTCACACTTGTACACAAAGTGAATTTCAGGCCTTGAAACGTGTTATGGTGAATTCAGGTTACCTTCAACTCTAACTCTGTGGAAAGTCAAAATACTCTGGTAAAAGCAGTTCTAAATGATGAAATCCCCAGTACCCTTATGGATAAGTACAGTTTGGATGGTTTCCCAACTGTTTTCAAAGTGCACTTCAACATCTCAAACTCACTGTTTGGATTTGCATTGGGCAAAACTGAAGTTGAGTGAAACTCAAGGAGTCTTAACTTCACTGTTGTGAAAACACTTGAAACACATCTGAGACATAGTTTTTACAAAATGAACTGTTTTGAACAGTTTCCTGGTGGACATCAAGCCGTCACACTTGTACACAAAGTGAATTTCAGGCCTTGAAACGTGTTATGGTGAATTCAGGTTACCTTCAACTCTAACTCTGTGGAAAGTCAAAATACTCTGGTAAAAGCAGTTCTAAATGATGAAATCCCCAGTACCCTTATGGTTAAGAACTGTTTGGATGGTTTCCCAACTGTTTTCAAAGTGCACTTCAACATCTCAAACTCACTGTTTGAAATTCCCATTGATTTTCATTGGGCAAAACTGAAGTTGAGTGAAACTCAAGGAGTCTTAACTTCACTGTTGTGAAAACACTTGAAACACATCTGAGACATAGTTTTTACAAAATGAACTGTTTTGAACAGTTTCCTGGTGGACAAAAGCTGTCACACTTGTACACAAAGTGAATTTCAGACCTTGAAACGTGTTATGGTGAATTCAGGTTACCTTCAACTCTAACTCTGTGGAAAGTCAAAATACTCTGGTAAAGCAGTTCTAAATGATGAAATCCCCAGGACCCTTATAGTTAAGAATAGTTTGGATGGTTTCCCAACTGTTTTTCAAAGTGCACTTCAACATCTCAAACTCACTGTTTGAAATTCCCATTGATTTGCATTGGGCAAAACTGAAGTTGAGTGAAACTCAAGGAGTCTTAACTTCACTGTTGTGAAAACACTTGAAACACATCTGAGACATAGTTTTTACAAAATGAACTGTTTTGAACAGTTTCCTGGTGGACAACAAGCCGTCACACTTGTACACAAAGTGAATTTCAGGCCTTGAAGCGTGTTATGGTGAATTCAGGTTACCTTCAACTCTAACTCTGTGGAAAGTCAAAATACTCTGGTAAAAGCAGTTCTAAATGATGAAATCCCCAGTACCCTTATGGATAAGTACAGTTTGGATGGTTTCCCAACTGTTTTCAAAGTGCACTTCAACATCTCAAACTCACTGTTTGAAATTCCCATAGATTTTCATTGGGCAAAAACTGAAGTTGAGTGAAACTCAAGGAGTCTTAACTTCACTGTTGTGAAACCACTTGAAACACATCTGAGACATAGTTTTTTTACAAAAATGAACTGTTTTGAACAGTTTCCTGGTGGACAAAAGCTGTCACACTTGTACACAAAGTGAATTTCAGGCCTTGAAACGTGTTATGGTGAATTCAGGTTACCTTCAACTCTAACTCTGTGGAAAGTCAAAATACTCTGGTAAAAGCAGTTCTAAATGATGAAATCCCCAGTACCCTTATAGTTAAGAATAGTTTGGATGGTTTCCCAACTGTTTTTCAAAGTGCACTTCAACATCTCAAACTCACTTTTTGAAATTCCCATTGATTTGCATTGGGCAAAACTGAAGTTGAGTGAAACTCAAGGAGTCTTAACTTCACTGTTGTGAAAACACTTGAAACACATCTGAGACATAGTTTTTACAAAATGAACTGTTTTGAACAGTTTCCTGGTGGACAACAAGCCGTCACACTTGTACACAAAGTGAATTTCAGGCCTTGAAGCGTGTTATGGTGAATTCAGGTTACCTTCAACTCTAACTCTGTGGAAAGTCAAAATACTCTGGTAAAAGCAGTTCTAAATGATGAAACCCCAGTACCCTTATAGTTAAGAACTGTTTGGATGGTTTCCCAACTGTTTTCAAAGTGCACTTCAACATCTCAAACTCACTGTTTGAAATCCTATTGACTTGCATTGGGCAAAACTGAAGTTGAGTGAAACTCAAGGAGTCTTAACTTCACTGTTGTGAAAACACTTGAAACACATCTGAGACATAGTTTTTACAAAATGAACTGTTTTGAACAGTTTCCTGGTGGACATCAAGCCGTCACACTTGTACACAAAGTGAATTTCAGGCCTTGAAACGTGTTATGGTGAATTCAGGTTACCTTCAACTCTAACTCTGTGGAAAGTCAAAATACTCTGGTAAAAGCAGTTCTAAATGATGAAATCCCCAGTACCCTTATGGATAAGTACAGTTTGGATGGTTTCCCAACTGTTTTTCAAAGTGCACTTCAACATCTCAAACTCACTGTTTGAAATTCCCATTGATTTTCATTGGGCAAAACTGAAGTTGAGTGAAACTCAAGGAGTCTTAACTTCTATGTTGTGAAACACTTGAAACACATCTGTGACATAGTTTTTACAGAAATGAACTGTTTGAACAGTTTCCTGGTGGAAAACAAATCGTCACACTTGTACACAAAGTGATTTCAGGCCTTGAAGCGTGTTATGGTGAATTCAGGTTACCTTCAACTCTAACTCTGTGGAAAGTCAAAATACTCTGGTAAAAGCAGTTCTAAATGATGAAATCCCCAGTACCCTTATGGATAAGTACAGTTTGGATGGTTTCCCAACTGTTTTCAAAGTGCACTTCAACATCTCAAACTCACTGTTTGAAATTCCCATAGATTTTCATTGGGCAAAACTGAAGTTGAGTGAAACTCAAGGAGTCTTAACTTCTATGTTGTGAAACCACATGAAACACATCTGTGACATAGTTTTTACAGAAATGAACTGTTTAGAACAGTTTCCTGGTGGACAAAAAGCTGTCACACGTGTACACAAAGTGAATTTAAGACCTTGAAACGTGTTATGGTGAAATCAGGTTAACTTCACCTCTAACTCTGTGGAAAGTCAAAATACTCTGGTAAAGCAGTTCTAAATGATGAAATCCCCAGGACCCTTATAGTTAAGAATAGTTTGGATGGTTTCCCAAACTGTTTTCAAAGTGCACTTCAACATCTCAAACTCACTTTTGAAATTCCCATTGATTTGCATTGGGCAAAACTGAAGTTCAGTGGAACTCAATGAGTCTTAACTTCACTGTTGTGAAAACACTTGAAACACATCTGAGACATAGTTTTTACAAAATGAACTGTTTTGAACAGTTTCCTGGTGGACAACAAGCCGTCACACTTGTACACAAAGTGAATTTCAGGCCTTGAAACGTGTTATGGTGAATTCAGGTTACCTTCAACTCTAACTCTGTGGAAAGTCAAAATACTCTGGTAAAAGCAGTTCTAAATGATGAAATCCCCAGTACCCTTATGATTAAGAACAGTTTGGATGGTTTCCCAACTGTTTTCAAAGTGCACTTCAACATCTCAAACTCACTGTTTGAAATTCCCATTGATTTGCATTGGGCAAAACTGAAGTTGAGTGAAACTCAAGGAGTCTTAACTTCACTGTTGTGAAAACACTTGAAACACATCTGAGACATAGTTTTTTTACAAAATGAACTGTTTTGAACAGTTTCCTGGTGGACAACAAGCCGTCACACTTGTACACAAAGTGAATTTCAGGCCTTGAAACGTGTTATGGTGAATTCAGGTTACCTTCAACTCTAACTCTGTGGAAAGTCAAAATACTCTGGTAAAGCAGTTCTAAATGATGAAACCCCAGTACCCTTAAGGTTAAGAACTGTTTGGATGGTTTCCCAACTGTTTTCAAAGTGCACTTCAACATCTCAAACTCACTGTTTGAAATCACTATTGACTTGCATTGGGCAAAACTGAAGTTGAGTGAAACTCAAGGAGTCTTAACTTCACTGTTGTGAAAACACTTGAAACACATCTGAGACATAGTTTTTACAAAATGAACTGTTTTGAACAGTTTCCTGGTGGACAACAAGCCGTCACACTTGTACACAAAGTGAATTTCAGGCCTTGAAACGTGTTATGGTGAATTCAGGTTACCTTCAACTCTAACTCTGTGGAAAGTCAAAATACTCTGGTAAAAGCAGTTCTAAATGATGAAACCCCAGTACCCTTAAGGTTAAGAACTGTTTGGATGGTTTCCCAACTGTTTTCAAAGTGCACTTCAACATCTCAAACTCACTGTTTGAAATCCTATTGACTTGCATTGGGCAAAACTGAAGTTGAGTGAAACTCAAGGAGTCTTAACTTCACTGTTGTGAAAACACTTGAAACACATCTGAGACATAGTTTTTTTACAAAATGAACTGTTTTGAACAGTTTCCTGGTGGACATCAAGCCGTCACACTTGTACACAAAGTGAATTTCAGGCCTTGAAACGTGTTATGGTGAATTCAGGTTACCTTCAACTCTAACTCTGTGGAAAGTCAAAATACTCTGGTAAAGCAGTTCTAAATGATGAAATCCCCAGTACCCTTAAGGTTAAGAACTGTTTGGATGGTTTCCCAACTGTTTTCAAAGTGCACTTCAACATCTCAAACTCACTGTTTGAAATCCTATTGACTTGCATTGGGCAAAACTGAAGTTGAGTGAAACTCAAGGAGTCTTAACTTCACTGTTGTGAAAACACTTGAAACACATCTGAGACATAGTTTTTACAAAATGAACTGTTTTGAACAGTTTCCTGGTGGACATCAAGCCGTCACACTTGTACACAAAGTGAATTTCAGGCCTTGAAGCGTGTTATGGTGAATTCAGGTTACCTTCAACTCTAACTCTGTGGAAAGTCAAAATACTCTGGTAAAAGCAGTTCTAAATGATGAAATCCCCAGTACCCTTATGGATAAGTACAGTTTGGATGGTTTCCCAACTGTTTTCAAAGTGCACTTCAACATCTCAAACTCACTGTTTGAAATTCCCATAGATTTTCATTGGGCAAAACTGAAGTTGAGTGAAACTCAAGGAGTCTTAACTTCTATGTTGTGAAACCACATGAAACACATCTGTGACATAGTTTTTACAGAAATGAACTGTTTGAACAGTTTCCTGGTGGACAAAAGCTGTCACACTTGTACACAAAGTGAATTTCAGACCTTGAAGCGTGTTATGGTGAATTCAGGTTACCTTCAACTCTAACTCTGTGGAAAGTCAAAATACTCTGGTAAAGCAGTTCTAAATGATGAAATCCCCAGGACCCTTATAGTTAAGAATAGTTTGGATGGTTTCCCAACTGTTTTTCAAAGTGCACTTCAACATCTCAAACTCACTTTTGAAATTCCCATTGATTTGCATTGGGCAAAACTGAAGTTGAGTGAAACTCAATGAGTCTTAACTTCACTGTTGTGAAAACACTTGAAACACATCTGAGACATAGTTTTTACAAAATGAACTGTTTTGAACAGTTTCCTGGTGGACAACAAGCCGTCACACTTGTACACAAAGTGAATTTCAGGCCTTGAAACGTGTTATGGTGAATTCAGGTTACCTTCAACTCTAACTCTGTGGAAAGTCAAAATACTCTGGTAAAGCAGTTCTAAATGATGAAACCCCCAGTACCCTTAAGGTTAAGAACTGTTTGGATGGTTTCCCAACTGTTTTCAAAGTGCACTTCAACATCTCAAACTCACTGTTTGAAATCCTATTGACTTGCATTGGGCAAAACTGAAGTTGAGTGAAACTCAAGGAGTCTTAACTTCACTGTTGTGAAAACACTTGAAACACATCTGAGACATAGTTTTTACAAAATGAACTGTTTTGAACAGTTTCCTGGTGGACATCAAGCCGTCACACTTGTACACAAAGTGAATTTCAGGCCTTGAAACGTGTTATGGTGAATTCAGGTTACCTTCAACTCTAACTCTGTGGAAAGTCAAAATACTCTGGTAAAAGCAGTTCTAAATGATGAAATCCCCAGTACCCTTATGGATAAGTACAGTTTGGATGGTTTCCCAACTGTTTTCAAAGTGCACTTCAACATCTCAAACTCACTGTTTGAAATTCCCATTGATTTTCATTGGGCAAAACTGAAGTTGAGTGAAACTCAAGGAGTCTTAACTTCTATGTTGTGAAACAACTTGAAACACATCTGTGACATAGTTTTTTTACAAAAATGAACTATTTTGAACAGTTTCCTGGTGGACAAAAAGCTGTCACACGTGTACACAAAGTGAATTTAAGACCTTGAAACGTGTTATGGTGAATTCAGGTTACCTTCAACTCTAACTCTGTGGAAAGTCAAAATACTCTGGTAAAGCAGTTCTAAATGATGAAATCCCCAGGACCCTTATAGTTAAGAATAGTTTGGATGGTTTCCCAACTGTTTTCAAAGTGCACTTCAACATCTCAAACTCACTTTTGAAATTCCCATTGATTTGCATTGGGCAAAACTGAAGTTGAGTGAAACTCAATGAGTCTTAACTTCACTGTTGTGAAAACACTTGAAACACATCTGAGACATAGTTTTTACAAAATGAACTGTTTTGAACAGTTTCCTGGTGGACAACAAGCCGTCACACTTGTACACAAAGTGAATTTCAGGCCTTGAAAGCGTGTTATGGTGAATTCAGGTTACCTTCAACTCTAACTCTGTGGAAAGTCAAAATACTCTGGTAAAAGCAGTTCTAAATGATGAAATCCCCAGTACCCTTATGGTTAAGACAGTTTGGATGGTTTCCCAACTGTTTTCAAAGTGCACTTCAACATCTCAAACTCACTGTTTGAAATTCCCATAGATTTTCATTGGGCAAGAACTGAAGTTGAGTGAAACTCAAGGAGTCTTAACTTCTATGTTGTGTAAACACTTGAAACACATCTGAGACATAGTTTTTACAAAATGAACTGTTTTGAACAGTTTCCTGGTGGACAAAAGCTGTCACACTTGTACACAAAGTGAATTTCAGGCCTTGAAACGTGTTATGGTGAATTCAGGTTACCTTCAACTCTAACTCTGTGGAAAGTCAAAATACTCTGGTAAAGCAGTTCTAAATGATGAAATCCCCAGTACCCTTATAGTTAAAAATAGTTTGGATGGTTTCCCAACTGTTTTTCAAAGTGCACTTCAACATCTCAAACTCACTGTTTGAAATTCCCATTGATTTGCATTGGGCAAAACTGAAGTTGAGTGAAACTCAAGGAGTCTTAACTTCACTGTTGTGAAAACACTTGAAACACATCTGAGACATAGTTTTTACAAAATGAACTGTTTTGAACAGTTTCCTGGTGGACAACAAGCCGTCACACTTGTACACAAAGTGAATTTCAGGCCTTGAAACGTGTTATGGTGAATTCAGGTTACCTTCAACTCTAACTCTGTGGAAAGTCAAAATACTCTGGTAAAGCAGTTCTAAATGATGAAATCCCCAGTACCCTTAAGGTTAAGAACTGTTTGGATGGTTTCCCAACTGTTTTCAAAGTGCACTTCAACATCTCAAACTCACTGTTTGAAATCCTATTGACTTGCATTGGGCAAAAACTGAAGTTGAGTGAAACTCAAGGAGTCTTAACTTCACTGTTGTGAAACTACTTGAAACACATCTGAGACATAGTTTTTACAAAATGAACTGTTTTGAACAGTTTCCTGGTGGACATCAAGCCGTCACACTTGTACACAAAGTGAATTTCAGGCCTTGAAACGTGTTATGGTGAATTCAGGTTACCTTCAACTCTAACTCTGTGGAAAGTCAAAATACTCTGGTAAAAGCAGTTCTAAATGATGAAATCCCCAGTACCCTTATGGTTAAGTACAGTTTGGATGGTTTCCCAACTGTTTTTCAAAGTGCACTTCAACATCTCAAACTCACTGTTTGAAATTCCCATTGATTTTCATTGGGCAAAACTGAAGTTGAGTGAAACTCAAGGAGTCTTAACTTCATGTTGTGAAACACTTGAAACACATCTGTGACATAGTTTTTACAGAAATGAACTGTTTTGAACAGTTTCCTGGTGGACAAAAGCGTCACACTTGTACACAAAGTGAATTTCAGGCCTTGAAGCGTGTTATGGTGAATTCAGGTTACCTTCAACTCTAACTCTGTGGAAAGTCAAAATACTCTGGTAAAGCAGTTCTAAATGATGAAATCCCCAGTACCCTTATAGTTAAGAATAGTTTGGATGGTTTCCCAACTGTTTTTCAAAGTGCACTTCAACATCTCAAACTCACTTTTGAAATTCCCATTGATTTTGCATTGGGCAAAACTGAAGTTGAGTGAAACTCAATGAGTCTTAACTTCACTGTTGTGAAAACACTTGAAACACATCTGAGACATAGTTTTTACAAAATGAACTGTTTTGAACAGTTTCCTGGTGGACAACAAGCCGTCACACTTGTACACAAAGTGAATTTCAGGCCTTGAAACGTGTTATGGTGAATTCAGGTTACCTTCAACTCTAACTCTGTGGAAAGTCAAAATACTCTGGTAAAAGCAGTTCTAAATGATGAAATCCCCAGTACCCTTAAGGTTAAGAACTGTTTGGATGGTTTCCCAACTGTTTTCAAAGTGCACTTCAACATCTCAAACTCACTGTTTGAAATTCCTATTGACTTGCATTGGGCAAGAACTGAAGTTGAGTGAAACTCAAGGAGTCTTAACTTCACTGTTGTGAAAACACTTGAAACACATCTGAGACATAGTTTTTACAAAATGAACTGTTTTGAACAGTTTCCTGGTGGACATCAAGCCGTCACACTTGTACACAAAGTGAATTTCAGGCCTTGAAACGTGTTATGGTGAATTCAGGTTACCTTCAACTCTAACTCTGTGGAAAGTCAAAATACTCTGGTAAAAGCAGTTCTAAATGATGAAATCCCCAGTACCCTTATGGATAAGTACAGTTTGGATGGTTTCCCAACTGTTTTTCAAAGTGCACTTCAACATCTCAAACTCACTGTTTGAAATTCCCATTGATTTGCATTGGGCAAAACTGAAGTTGAGTGAAACTCAAGGAGTCTTAACTTCACTGTTGTGAAAACACTTGAAACACATCTGAGACATAGTTTTTACAAAATGAACTGTTTTGAACAGTTTCCTGGTGGACAACAAGCCGTCACACTTGTACACAAAGTGAATTTCAGGCCTTGAAGCGTGTTATGGTGAATTCAGGTTACCTTCAACTCTAACTCTGTGGAAAGTCAAAATACTCTGGTAAAAGCAGTTCTAAATGATGAAATCCCCAGTACCCTTATAGTTAAGAATAGTTTGGATGGTTTCCCAACTGTTTTTCAAAGTGCACTTCAACATCTCAAACTCACTTTTTGAAATTCCCATTGATTTGCATTGGGCAAAACTGAAGTTGAGTGAAACTCAAGGAGTCTTAACTTCACTGTTGTGAAAACACTTGAAACACATCTGAGACATAGTTTTTACAAAATGAACTGTTTTGAACAGTTTCCTGGTGGACAACAAGCCGTCACACTTGTACACAAAGTGAATTTCAGGCCTTGAAACGTGTTATGGTGAATTCAGGTTACCTTCAACTCTAACTCTGTGGAAAGTCAAAATACTCTGGTAAAAGCAGTTCTAAATGATGAAATCCCCAGTACCCTTATGGTTAAGAACAGTTTGGATGGTTTCCCAACTGTTTTCAAAGTGCACTTCAACATCTCAAACTCACTGTTTGAAATTCCCATTGATTTGCATTGGGCAAAACTGAAGTTGAGTGAAACTCAAGGAGTCTTAACTTCACTGTTGTGAAACACTTGAAACACATCTGAGACATAGTTTTTACAAAAATGAACTGTTTTGAACAGTTTCCTGGTGGACAAAAGCCGTCACACTTGTACACAAAGTGAATTTCGCCTTGAAACGTGTTATGGTGAATTCAGGTTACCTTCAACTCTAACTCTGTGGAAAGTCAAAATACTCTGGTAAAAGCAGTTCTAAATGATGAAATCCCCAGTACCCTTATGGTTAAGAATAGTTTGGATGGTTTCCCAACTGTTTTTCAAAGTGCACTTCAACATCTCAAACTCACTTTTTGAAATTCCCATTGATTTGCATTGGGCAAAACTGAAGTTGAGTGAAACTCAAGGAGTCTTAACTTCTATGTTGTGAAAACACTTGAAACACATCTGAGACATAGTTTTTTACAAAAATGAACTGTTTTGAACAGTTTCCTGGTGGACAACAAGCCGTCACACTTGTACACAAAGTGAATTTCAGGCCTTGAAACGTGTTATGGTGAATTCAGGTTACCTTCAACTCTAACTCTGTGGAAAGTCAAAATACTCTGGTAAAGCAGTTCTAAATGATGAAATCCCCAGGACCCTTATAGTTAAGAATAGTTTGGATGGTTTCCCAACTGTTTTCAAAGTGCACTTCAACATCTCAAACTCACTGTTTGAAATCCCTATTGACTTGCATTGGGCAAAAACTGAAGTTGAGTGAAACTCAAGGAGTCTTAACTTCACTGTTGTGAAAACACTTGAAACACATCTGAGACATAGTTTTTACAAAATGAACTGTTTTGAACAGTTTCCTGGTGGACATCAAGCCGTCACACTTGTACACAAAGTGAATTTCAGGCCTTGAAACGTGTTATGGTGAATTCAGGTTACCTTCAACTCTAACTCTGTGGAAAGTCAAAATACTCTGGTAAAAGCAGTTCTAAATGATGAATTCCCCAGTACCCTTATGATTAAGAACTGTTTGGATGGTTTCCCAACTGTTTTCAAAGTGCACTTCAACATCTCAAACTCACTGTTTGAAATTCCTATTGACTTGCATTGGGCAAAAACTGAAGTTGAGTGAAACTCAAGGAGTCTTAACTTCTATGTTGTGAAACACTTGAAACACATCTGAGACATAGTTTTTACAGAAATGAACTGTTTTGAACAGTTTCCTGGTGGAACAAGCCGTCACACTTGTACACAAAGTGAATTTCAGGCCTTGAAACGTGTTATGGTGAATTCAGGTTACCTTCAACTCTAACTCTGTGGAAAGTCAAAATACTCTGGTAAAAGCAGTTCTAAATGATGAAATCCCCAGTACCCTTATGGTTAAGAACAGTTTGGATGGTTTCCCAACTGTTTTTCAAAGTGCACTTCAACATCTCAAACTCACTTTTTGAAATCCCCATTGATTTGCATTGGGCCAAAACTGAAGTTGAGTGAAACTCAAGGAGTCTTAACTTCATGTTGTGAAACCACTTGAAACACATCTGTGACATAGTTTTTTACAGAAATGAACTGTTTAGAACAGTTTCCTGGTGGACAAAAAGCTGTCACACGTGTACACAAAGTGAATTTCAGGCCTTGAAACGTGTTATGGTGAATTCAGGTTACCTTCAACTCTAACTCTGTGGAAAGTCAAAATACTCTGGTAAAGCAGTTCTAAATGATGAAATCCCAGTACCCTATAGTTAAGAATAGTTTGGATGGTTTCCCAACTGTTTTCAAAGTGCACTTCAACATCTCAAACTCACTGTTTGAAATTCCCTATTGATTTGCATTGGGCAAAAACTGAAGTTGAGTGAAACTCAAGGAGTCTTAACTTCACTGTTGTGAAAACACTTGAAACACATCTGAGACATAGTTTTTTACAAAAATGAACTGTTTTGAACAGTTTTCTGGTGGACAACAAGCCGTCACACTTGTACACAAAGTGAATTTCAGGCCTTGAAACGTGTTATGGTGAATTCAGGTTACCTTCAACTCTAACTCTGTGGAAAGTCAAAATACTCTGGTAAAAGCAGTTCTAAATGATGAAATCCCCAGTACCCTTATAGTTAAGAACTGTTTGGATGGTTTCCCAACTGTTTTTCAAAGTGCACTTCAACATCTCAAACTCACTGTTTGAAATCCCTATTGATTTTCATTGGGCAAAACTGAAGTTGAGTGAAACTCAAGGAGTCTTAACTTCACTGTTGTGAAAACACTTGAAACACATCTGAGACATAGTTTTTTTACAAAAATGAACTGTTTTGAACAGTTTCCTGGTGGACAACAAGCCGTCACACTTGTACACAAAGTGAATTTCAGGCCTTGAAACGTGTTATGGTGAATTCAGGTTACCTTCAACTCTAACTCTGTGGAAAGTCAAAATACTCTGGTAAAAGCAGTTCTAAATGATGAAACCCCAGTACCCTTAAGTTAAGAACTGTTTGGATGGTTTCCCAACTGTTTTCAAAGTGCACTTCAACATCTCAAACTCACTGTTTGAAATCACTATTGACTTGCATTGGGCAAAAACTGAAGTTGAGTGAAACTCAAAGGTCTTAACTTCACTGTTGTGAAAACACTTGAAACACATCTGAGACATAGTTTTTACAAAATGAACTGTTTTGAACAGTTTCCTGGTGGACATCAAGCCGTCACACTTGTACACAAAGTGAATTTCAGGCCTTGAAAGCGTGTTATGGTGAATTCAGGTTACCTTCAATTCTAACTCTGTGGAAAGTCAAAATACTCTGGAAAAAGCAGTTCTAAATGATGAAATCCCCAGTACCCTTAAGGATTAAGAACTGTTTGGATGGTTTCCCCAACTGTTTTTCAAAGTGCACTTCAACATCTCAAACTCACTGTTTTT
>NW_024379877.1:0-4560 GCF_016835505.1 Polypterus senegalus
TTCAGTTTTGGCCCAATGCAAGTCAATGGGGATTTCAAAAGTGAGTATGAGATGTTGAAGTGCACTTTGAAAAACAGTTGGGAAACCATCCAAACAGTTCTTAATCATAAGGGTACTGGGGAATTCATCATTTAGAACTGCTTTTACCAGAGTATTTTGACTTTTCACAAAGTTAGATTTGAAGGTAACTTGAATTTCCCATAGCGTTTCAGGGCCTGAAAATCACTTTGTGTACACATGTGTAACGGCTTGTTTTCCACCAGGAAACTGCTCAAAACAGTTCATTTCTGTAAAAAACTATGTCGCAGATGTGTTTCAAGTGGTTTCACAACATAGCAGTTAAGACTCATTGAGTTTCACTCAACTTCAGTTTTGGCCCAATGCAAGTCAATGGGGATTTCAAAAGTGAGTATGAGATGTTGAAGTGCACTTTGAAAAACAGTTGGGAAACCATCAAACAGTTCTTAATCATAAGGGTACTGGGAATTCATCATTTAGAACTGCTTTTACCAGAGTATTTTGACTTTTCACAAAGTTAGATTTGAAGGTAACTTGAATTTCCCATAAAGCGTTTCAGGGCCTGAAAATCACTTTGTGTACACATGTGTAACGGCTTGTTTTCCACCAGGAAACTGCTCAAAACAGTTCATTTCTGTAAAAACTATGTCGCAGATGTGTTTCAAGTGGTTTCACAACATAGCAGTTAAGACTCATTGAGTTTCACTCAACTTCAGTTTTGGCCCAATGCAAGTCAATGGGGATTTCAAAAGTGAGTATGAGATGTTGAAGTGTACTTTGAAAAACAGTTGGGAAACCATCAAACAGTTCTTAATCATAAGGGTACTGGGGAATTCATCATTTAGAACTGCTTTTACCAGAGTATTTTGACTTTTCACAAAGTTAGATTTGAAGGTAACTTGAATTTCCCATATAGCGTTTCAGGGCCTGAAAATCACTTTGTGTACACATGTGTAACGGCTTGTTTTCCACCAGGAAACTGCTCAAAACAGTTCATTTCTGTAAAAAACTATGTCGCAGATGTGTTTCAAGTGGTTTCACAACATAGCAGTTAAGACTCATTGAGTTTCACTCAACTTCAGTTTTGGCCCAATGCAAGTCAATGGGGATTTCAAAAGTGAGTATGAGATGTTGAAGTGCACTTTGAAAATTAATCATAAGGGTACTGGGGAATTCATCATTTAGAACTGCTTTTACCAGAGTATTTTGACTTTTCACAAGAGATTACATTTGAAGGTAACCGAATTTCCCATAGCAGCGTTTCAGGGCCTGAAAATCACTTTGTGTACACATGTGTACGGCTTGTTTTCCACCAGGAAACTGCTCAAAACAGTTCATTTCTGTAAAAAACTATGTCGCAGATGTGTTTCAAGTGGTTTCACAACATAGCAGTTAAGACTCATTGAGTTTCACTCAACTTCAGTTTTGGCCCAATGCAAGTCAATGGGGATTTCAAAAGTGAGTATGAGATGTTGAAGTGCACTTTGAAAAACAGTTGGGAAACCATCCAAACAGTTCTTAATCATAAGGGTACTGGGGAATTCATCATTTAGAACTGCTTTTACCAGAGTATTTTGACTTTTCACAAAGTTAGATTTGAAGGTAACTTGAATTTCACCATAGCGTTTCAGGGCCTGAAAATCACTTTGTGTACACATGTGTAACGCCTTGTTTTCCACCAGGAAACTGTTCAAAACAGTTCATTTCTGTAAAAACTATGTCGCAGAAGTGTTTTCAAGTGGTTTCACAACATAGCAGTTAAGACTCATTGAGTTTCACTCAACTTCAGTTTTGCCCAATGCAAGTCAATGGGGATTTCAAAAAGTGAGTATGAGATGTTGAAGTGCACTTTGAAAAACAGTTGGGAAACCATCCAAACAGTTCTTAACCATAAGGGTACTGGGGATTTTATCATTTAGAACTGTTTTACCAGAGTATTTTGACTTTACACAGCGTTAGAGTTGAAGGTAACCTTCATTCACAAAGCAGCGTTTCAGGGCCTGAAATTCACTTTGTGTACACATGTGTGACGCCTTGTTTTCCACCAGGAAACTGTTCAAAACAGTTCATTTCTGTAAAAAACTATGTCGCAGATGTGTTTCAAGTGGTTTCACAACATAGAAGTTAAGACTCATTGAGTTTCACTCAACTTCAGTTTTTGTCCATTGCAAGTTAATGGGGATTTCAAAAAGTGAGTTTAAGATGTGAAGTGCACTTTGAAAAACAGTTGGGAAACCATCCAAACAGTTCTTAACCATAAGGGTACTGGGGATTTTATCATTTAGAACTGTTTTACCATAGTATTTTGACTTTACACAGCGTTAGAGTTGAAGGTAACCTTATTTCACCATAACGTGTTTCAGGGCCTGAAATTCACTTTGTGTACACATGTGTGACGGCTTGTTTTCCACCAGGAAACTGTTCAAAACAGTTCATTTCTGTAAAAAACTATGTCGCAGATGTGTTTCAAGTGGTTTCACAACATAGAAGTTAAGACTCATTGAGTTTCACTCAACTTCAGTTTTGTCCAATGCAAGTCAATGGGGATTTCAAAAAGTGAGTATGAGATGTTGAAGTGCACTTTGAAAAAACAGTTGGGAAACCATCCAAACAGTTCTTAACCATAAGGGTACTGGGGATTTTATCATTTAGAACTGTTTTAACCATAGTATTTTGACTTTACACAGCGTTAGAGTTGAAGGTAACCTTATTTCACCATACGCATTTCAGGGCCTGAAATTCACTTTGTGTACACATGTGTGACGCCTTGTTTTCCACCAGGAAACTGTTCAAAACAGTTCATTTCTGTAAAAAACTATGTCACTGATGTTTTTCAAGTGGTTTCACAACATAGAAGTTAAGACTCATTAAATTTAACTCAACTTCAGTTTTTGCCCAATGCAACTCAATAGGAATTCAAAGGTGAGTTTGAGATGTTGAATGCACTTTGAAAAACAGTTGGGAAACCATCAAACAGTTCTTAACCATAAGGGTACTGGGGATTTCATCATTTAGAACTGCTTTTACCAGAGTATTTTGACTTTCCACAGAGTTAGAGTTGAAGGTAACCTTAATTCACCATAAAGCGTTTCAAGGCCTGAAAATCAACTTTGTGTACACATGTGACGCCTTGTTTTCCACCAGGAAACTGTTCAAAACAGTTCATTTCTGTCAAAAACTATGTAGCAGATGTGTTTCAAGAGGTTTCACAACATAGAAGATAAGACTCATTGAGTTTCACTCAACTTCAGTTTTGTCCGCAAGTTAATGGGATTTCAAAAGTGAGTTTAAGATGTTGAAGTGCACTTTGAAAAAGTTGGGAAACCATCCAAACAGTTCTTAACCATAAGGGTACTGGGGATTTTATCATTTAGAAATGTTTTTACCATAGTATTTTGACTTTACACAAAGTTAGAGTTGAAGGTAACCTGAATTTCACCATAGCGTTTCAGGGCCTGAAATTCACTTTGTGTACACATGTGTGACGCCTTGTTTTCCACCAGGAAACTGTTCAAAACAGTTCATTTCTGTAAAAACTATATGCAGATGTGTTTCAAGTGGTTTCACAACATAGCAGTTAAGACTCATTGAGTTTCACTCAACTTCAGTTTTGGCCCAATGCAAGTCAATGGGGATTTCAAAAGTGAGTATGAGATGTTGAAGTGCACTTTGAAAAACAGTTGGGAAACCATCCAAACAGTTCTTAATCATAAGGGTACTGGGGAATTCATCATTTAGAACTGCTTTTACCAGAGTATTTTGACTTTTCACAAAGTTAGATTTGAAGGTAACTTGAATTTCCCATAACGCGTTTCAGGGCCTGAAAATCACTTTGTGTACACATGTGTAACGGCTTGTTTTCCACCAGGAAACTGCTCAAAACAGTTCATTTCTGTAAAAACTATATCGCAGATGTGTTTCAAGTGGTTTCACAACATAGCAGTTAAGACTCATTGAGTTTCACTCAACTTCAGTTTTGGCCCAATGCAAGTCAATGGGGATTTCAAAAAGTGAGTATGAGATGTTGAAGTGCACTTTGAAAAACAGTTGGGAAACCATCCAAACAGTTCTTAATCAAAAGGGTACTGGGGAATTCATCATTTAGAACTGCTTTTACCAGAGTATTTTGACTTTTCACAAAGTTAGATTTGAAGGTAACTTGAATTTCCCATAACGCGTTTCAGGGCCTGAAAATCACTTTGTGTACACATGTGTGACTTGTTTTCCAACAGGAAACTGCTCAAAACAGTTCATTTCTGTAAAAAACTATGTCGCAGATGTGTTTCAAGTGGTTTCACAACATAGCAGTTAAGACTCATTGAGTTTCACTCAACTTCAGTTTTGGCCCAATGCAAGTCAATGAGGATTTCAAAAAGTGAGTATGAGATGTTGAAGTGCACTTTGAAAAACAGTTGGGAAACCATCCAAACAGTTCTTAACCATAAAGGGTACTGGGGAATTCATCATTTTAGAACTGCTTTTACCAGAGTATTTTGATTTGTAGACATGTGTAAGCTGTTTTCCACCAGCGAAAGCATTCGT